>NC_143030.1:53317398-53478648 GCF_057628025.1 Oncorhynchus mykiss
GGCAAGGTGTCTGGTAACATGACCGAATACAAACAGTGCAGCTATTCCCTCCGCAAGGCTATCAAACAAGCTAAGCGCCAGTACAGAGACAAAGTAGAATCTCAATTCAACGGCTCAGACACAAGAGGCATGTGGCAGGGTCTACAGTCAATCACGGACTACAGGAAGAAACCCAGCCCAGTCACGGACCAGGATGTCTTGCTCCCAGGCAGACTAAATAACTTTTTTGCCCGCTTTGAGGACAATACAGTGCCACTGACACGGCCTGCAACGAAAACATGCGGTCTCTCCTTCACTGCAGCCGAGGTGAGTAAGACATTTAAACGTGTTAACCCTCGCAAGGCTGCAGGCCCAGATGGCATCCCCAGCCGCGCCCTCAGAGCATGCGCAGACCAGCTGGCCGGTGTGTTTACGGACATATTCAATCAATCCCTATACCAGTCTGCTGTTCCCACATGCTTCAAGAGGGCCACCATTGTTCCTGTTCCCAAGAAAGCTAAGGTAACTGAGCTAAATGACTACCGCCCCGTAGCACTCACATCCGTCATCATGAAGTGCTTTGAGAGACTAGTCAAGGACCATATCACCTCCACCCTACCTGACACCCTAGACCCACTCCAATTTGCTTACCGCCCAAATAGGTCCACAGACGATGCAATCTCAACCACACTGCACACTGCCCTAACCCATCTGGACAAGAGGAATACCTATGTGAGAATGCTGTTCATCGACTACAGCTCGGCATTCAACACCATAGTACCCTCCAAGCTCGTCATCAAGCTCGAGACCCTGGGTCTCGACCCCGCCCTGTGCAACTGGGTACTGGACTTCCTGACGGGCCGCCCCCAGGTGGTGAGGGTAGGCAACAACATCTCCTCCCCGCTGATCCTCAACACTGGAGCCCCACAAGGTTGCGTTCTGAGCCCTCTCCTGTACTCCCTGTTCACCCACGACTGCGTGGCCACGCACGCCTCCAACTCAATCATCAAGTTTGCGGACGACACAACAGTGGTAGGCTTGATTACCAACAACGATGAGACGGCCTACAGGGAGGAGGTGAGGGCCCTCGGAGTGTGGTGTCAGGAAAACAACCTCACACTCAACGTCAACAAAACTAAGGAGATGATTGTGGACTTCAGGAAACAGCAGAGGGAACACCCCCCTATCCACATCGATGGAACAGTAGTGGAGAGGGTAGCAAGTTTTAAGTTCCTCGGCATACACATCACAGACAAACTGAATTGGTCCACTCACACAGACAGCATCGTGAAGAAGGCGCAGCAGCGCCTCTTCAACCTCAGGAGGCTGAAGAAATTCGGCTTGTCACCAAAAGCACTCACAAACTTCTACAGATGCACAATCGAGAGCATCCTGGCGGGCTGTATCACCGCCTGGTATGGCAACTGCACCGCCCTCAACCGTAAGGCTCTCCAGAGGGTAGTGAGGTCTGCACAACGCATCACCGGGGGCAAACTACCTGCCCTCCAGGACACCTACACCACCCGATGTCACAGGAAGGCCATAAAGATCATCAAGGACATCAACCACCCGAGCCACTGCCTGTTCACCCCGCTATCATCCAGAAGGCGAGGTCAGTACAGGTGCATCAAAGCTGGGACCGAGAGACTGAAAAACAGCTTCTATCTCAAGGCCATCAGACTGTTAAACAGCCACCACTAACACTGAGTGGCTGCTGCCAACACACTGACACTGACTCAACTCCAGCCACTTTAATAATGGGAATTGATGGGAAATGATGTAAATATATCACTAGCCACTTTAAACAATGCTACCTTATATAAATGTTACTTACCCTACATTATTCATCTCATATGCATACGTATATACTGTACTCTATATCATCGACGGTATCCTTATGTAATACATGTATCACTAGCCACTTTATACTATACTATGCCACTTTGTTTACATACTCATCTCATTTGTACATACTGTACCCGATACCATCTACTGTATCTTGCCTATACTGCTCTGTACCATCACTCATTCATATATCCTTATGTACATATTCTTTATCCCCTTACACTGTGTACAAGACAGTAGTTTTGGAATTGTTAGTTAGATTACTTGTTATTACTGCATTGTCGGAACTAGAAGCACAAGCATTTCGCTACACTCGCATTAACATCTGCTAACCATGTGTATGTGACAAATAAAATTTGATTTGAATTGATTTGATTTGATTTGATTTATAGCCTTCAGTTGGATAAAGCAAGCCTCTGCCTTATTGAAAAATGAATGCTTTCCATTCAGACGTGCAAATACAAAAGGGGTAGGGGCTAGAGGTTGTTAGGCCTACTGGACCAGGTACCTCAGCTGTATGATCAGCATTTTGGTCAGCAATGACCATTTTGCTGACCATCCCAGTGAACGAATGACCAAGCCAGTATTATATTCGCTAGCTACACACATTCTAATATTCAAATCCCACCCCTGATCTAGCCTGTTACACAGCAGCTCACGTTCTGGAAAATTGGCAGATTGACCATCTCCATGGTGATCACTGTCATAGCATGCTGTTTCCTCTCAGTCCCCATTGTGCAGATCGTTCTCTCCAATTCCTCCTTTCATCTCCTCAGTGGTAAAGTGCTCTTTTTATATGTTTTTAAAAAGTTGAGTTAAGAACACATTCTTATTTACAATGACAGGCTGCATCGACCAAACCCTAACCCGGGCGACGCTGGGCCAAATATGCGCCGCCGTATGGGACTCGCAATCACGGACGGTTGTTATACAGCCTAGAATCGAACCAGGGTCTGTAGTGATGCCTCTAGCACTGAGCTGCAGTGCCTTAGAGCCCTATAGATGAGATAGAGCTAAATAAATAATGTTAATGACGTTGTCATATCCTCAATCTAAGTTTGTACCGACAGATGTGGCCTATTGAATAGCATATCAATATAGAATATGCATAAAAACATCTGCCTATGCTCACACATATTGTCTCAATATATTTATTTTTTATTTTTAATAACCTCAAACATCAAGTTAGGCATACCTAATTTCAAAATAGGCCGTCATCACTGTCAATCTTATTGGAATTAGTGTTTTGTGAGCAAATAAGAGCAGATGGTGGTAACAAGCTATTAGCCTATCTTGAATTTTGAATCAAAGCATATATCCTGCCTCGTGGTGTGCTATATTGAGTTTTGGCGCATGAGAAAAAGACTACTCAGCTTCAGCTAACCCTCTTAAAATCTCATTAGAAATGAGGTGTTTTTGGTGTAACGTAATAGGCCTGCTATGCTGTGCTATTATATTCGGTTCTGTTATGTAAAATGCAAATGAATCATTATGTGATATTGCGAGACATTGATTCAGCTTTGATCTAATTTTACTAAACGAGCACCATTGTGAGAAGTGATAATCTTCTATTTGTAATAAAGTGATGAGTAGGACTATTGAGCGTAGGCAACAGATCTAGATGAGTGTTATTTTAAGCGATTGGAACACCCTTCATGGTTCTAAAAGGACAGCACCAGGATCGCACAGTGATGTTAAAGGGACATTTTAAAAAACCTGCTAACTTCATATTCCTCATCTCCAGCACCATCCCAACATCAACATATGTGAAAATGGCACGTTTCTATGTCTAGTAGTAAAAAAGATAGAGGAAGATGATGTTTCCAATGACATCATCAACCAGTTAGTAGGCAATGCCTACTCATGATTGGTTCAAATCACATGATGCACAACGATGTCATTGGAAACACTTCCTTTATCGTTTTTTCCATTAGACAAAGAAACGCACCATTTTCACATATGTTGGGGTGATGCTGGAGATGATGAATATGAAGTTGACATTTTTTTAAGTCCTTTTAAAGAATTTGAACCAACTTCGGTTGCTGACGGATAACTGAAGGATAGCTCTGCCATTCGGCCAGTTTAGGAAAAACAAAAACTATCATTTGCTGTATAGCTTAATAGTCCTACGACTACATGGTACAGCTATTTGTAGGCTATAGCCTAATGTAAATACATATAGCTTAATATCATTGCACTGTTTGCGAGGAGAGCTTTAGTTGTGAATAGGCATTTCATTGTATTGTGTAGTTTACACTACACTGTATCATAAATAAACTTTGATTTGATTAGCTTGAACACATGGTTTCAATATAGGCCTTCCCTATTACAGAATACAATAAAACAGAGGTGAACTATCAATTCATATAATTGATTTACATAGATTAAACATGCTATCAAATCAATTGACCAAGTAGTGAACATAAATCATTGCTAAGCTAAGTAGAATTGCAGGAAATTTGTTTTAAAACAGCCAAATAATCAAGATTTTGGTGTGGTTTATTCATGCATCTCAATAAACACATTATTACCTCCAACTTGTCCCAATTCGTATTTCCAATTGCCCACCCTGACATACCAAACTAGAATAGGCCCTATGTCTCAACCAATATCCAATGTAGGTTAAATATTCCAAACTGGGCTACAACAATGTCCAGTGAGGGTCAGGCTCCTTGGACTTTGCGGTGGCCACTCTGGTTTAGGTGTCCGCGGTAGAATGGTGTCGTAACCAAGGGGTCACGTATTGCTCTGGTTCCACTGTGCAAGAGAACGTCCGTGGAGTTTTATGAACATCAAGGCAGACGCACAGTGAATTTGTTTCCTCGATCTCGTTGGTGTGATGATAATGTCGCTGAACTCCCTCACACTCTGCTGAGCAGTAGATTTTTTTTAATCAACGTTCGGATTTGGCCGACGGGCCTCCGCAGTTCACACACGCAGCCTATAGTTCTTCATCATTTCCACCACCACCAGAGAGAAGACAGGGAAGAAACCACCATTTACCTACCTCTAGGCTGCTATACATATTTATTTGGGTTGTCATTCTATCGCTCGTAATGGAATTTTTGTGGTAACTAAATATCATTTATTTAGAATTCATCAGAATTAATTTTCCGGAAATAGTTTTACCAGCTCTGCTGGTAAATTTAAAAAGTGAGGGAAATTTAGAAATTTAAAAAGTACTCAAATTTAAAAAGTGAGGGAGCGCCGCTGCACAACCATCCGGCAGCACTACAACCCTGCTCCTTCTAGACCCATAAGCCCCTTTGCTAGTCCACATGCAGTTTTTTTCCCACAGGTCTTATTTTCACAATGTGCTCCTAGCATTCGCCTGGAAACTGCTGACTATAATAACAGCATTTAGCACAAATACTGCAGTGACTCACCAAGACAGTTGTGAAGAGGGCACAACAACACTTTTTCCCCCTCCTGAGACTGAAAAGATTTGGCATGGGTCCCCAGATCCTCAAAAATTTCTACAGGTGCACCATCGAGAGCATCCTGACCAGTTGCATCACCACCTGGTATGGAAACTGCTCGGCATCTGACCGTAAGGCGCTACAGAGGGTAGTGCGTACGGCCCCGTACATCACTGGGGTCAAGCTTCCTACCATCCAGGGCCTATTTACTAGGCGGTGTCAGAGGAAGACCAAACAAGTAATAGACTATTCTCTCGGCTAATGCCTGGCAAGCGGTACCGGAGCGCCATGTCTAGGTCCAAAAGGCTCTTTAACAGCTTCTACCCACAAGCCATAAGACTTGTTGAACAATTAATCAAATGGCCACCTGGACTATTTACATTGACCCCTCCCTACCCCCTTTGTTTTTACACTGCTGCTACTCGCTGTTTTTTTCTATGCATAGACACTTTACCCCTACCTACATGTACAAATTACCTCGACTAACCTAACCTGCACATTCACTCGGTACCGGTACCCCCTGTATATAGCTTTGTTATTGTTATTTTGTTTTTATTTGTTTTTATTTCATTTTTTACTTTAGTTTATTTAGTAAATATTTTCTTAACTCTATTTCTTGAACTACCTTTTTGGGCTTGTAAGTAAGCATTTCACGATAAGGTCTACACCTGCATGTGACAAATAAAATGTGATTTGATTCAACTCCAGGAAAGGGGATGACATTTCATGCTAAATTATAGCAGTCCAAATTACTGACAGATGGTTGACTTCATAATCATTATATGATGGATTCTTTGGTCTTTGTTTCAGTGGGGATTTGCATGCAATGATATCCAACTATAATGCAAACATGCTGAAGGGCAAAATGATGTCATCTGCGCCGGTGACCCTCTGTCATATACTGTACTACTCTAACCACTGAACCACACTCATAGTATCTGGAAGTTCTGCATTTGTGGATCCAGATTCCAAATAAATAATGAAGAAGTCAATTTTTCTCTAATATTTACAATTCTAAAGTTTGATAAAAGTTAATATGTCTGAAATGGGCTAGCAAACAGAGTTTCTAGTTAGGGGAGCCTTCCCTACCAGACTTCTTCCCTCCTGGATAAGCCTACTTTGTCATTACTCCTGTGAGTCAGTCGCTGTCCACAGTCCATGTGCTTGAACTCCGGAATTCTGATCCTATAGCTGTCCATGGTGCTGAACAGCTGATCGCTACTATTATCACTTATTTCACAGTATTTCACAGTATTCCAGATTTGTTACTTTTCCTGTGAACCTGTCTTTTTGGATCAGCAGGGTTTCTAGAAGTCCTGATAAGATCAGACTTCTCATGGAAAAGTATCTCTGGTCAGTTAGGGGCAGAATGCTGCTGTTACTGGTTTTCATGACCTTTCTTGAGAGCATTCAAATTGAAGGACTAAGCCTGGACCCTATAGATTAGAGCAAATCATGGTTTGCAATACAAATGTTGGCTGTGACTCATCTGCTTAGGATCTTCTCCTCTGTCCAATTGTTGGAATTTCCTTCTCCAAACCAAAGTCTTTTGGGTGATTTCAAAACACAACCTACGTAAAGAAATGAAATAAACACATATGGATGTTAAATAGGCATATAATGTAATTACAGTGTAGGTATACATTGTTACATAGCCTGCTTACTAAAACCATAATTCAAGGGGGAGGTATATTTGAAGTATATTTATACATTTTGAAATAGAACAATGTAAACTAAGAACATGCTAATTCCTGAACATCTTTACAAAGATGGCAACACAGTTAAATATTGCATGTGGCTGCATTTGTTATTATGATCTTTGTCAAATCAAAATGACTGTTTATTGGTTGAGTACACCGATTTGCAGATGTTATTGCAGTTGCAGCCAAATGCTTGTGTTTACAGCTCCAACAGTGCAGTAATAATCCAGAAAATGTTTTTTTTTTTAAAAGTTATATTGGATGAGCCATTACTAGAAGACAGTGCATTCGAAAAGTATTCAGACCCCTAGAAGTTTTACACATTTTGGTACGTTTTTCCCCTCATCAATGTACACACAATACCCCATAATGACATAGCAATAACAGGGTTTTAGAAATGTTATCCAAAACTGAAATATCACATTTACATAAGTATTCAGACCCTTTACTCAGTACTTTGTTGAAGCACCTTTGGTAGCGATTACAGCCTCGATTCTTATTGGGTATGATGCTACAAGCTTGGCACACCTGTATTTGGGGAGTTTCTCCCATTCTTCTCTGCAGATCCTCTCAAGCTCTGTCAGGTTGGATGGGGAGCGTCGATGCACATTTTCAGGTTTCTCCAAAGATGTTCAATCGGGTTCAAGTCCGGGCTCTGGCCGGGGCCACTCAAGGACATTCTGAGACTTGTCCCGAAGCCACTTTTGCATTGTCTTAGGCTGTGTGCTTAGGGTCGTTGTCCTGTGGGAAGGAGAAACATCTCTCCACACAGTTGAAGAAACATCTCAAGGATAATCAATGGAAACAGGATACACCTGGGCTCCATTTCAAGTCTCAATTTGAAGGGTCTGAATAGTTATGTAAATACGTTTTTTGTTGTTGACATTTCTAAACACCTGGGGTATCTGATGAGGGGATACAAAATATAACATTTTAGAATAAGGCTGTAACATAACAAAAAGTGAAGGAGTCTGTATATTCCAAATGCACTGTCTACATATAAAATGGGTGAAACAGTATGCAAACACTTGACCAGTGTTCAATGACCAGTGTTCAATGACTCTATGTACTTAGGGAAGCAGTCTCTAAGTTGCAGGGTAGAGTACCGAGTGGTAGCTGGCTAGTAACAGTGACTAAGGTTTAGAGCAGGGTACTGGGCAGAGGCCGGTTAGTGTTGACTGTTTAACAGTCTGATGGCCTGGAGATAGAAGCTGTTTCTCAGCTTTGATGCACCTGTACTGTCTCCGCCTTCAAGATGGTAGCGGGGTGAATAGACTGTGGCTTGGGTGGATGAGGTCCTTGATGATCTTCTTGGCCTTCCTGTGACACCGGGTGCTGTAGAAGTCTTGGAGTGCGGGCAGTGTGCCCCTGTTGATGTGTTAGACTGACCACACCACCCTCTGGAGAGCCCTGCGGTTGCGGACGGTGCAATTGCCGTACCAACAGGATGCGCTCGATATTGCATCTGTAGACGTTTGTGAGGTTCTTAGGAGCCGAGACAAATTTCTTGAGCCTCCGGAGGTCTAAGAGGGGCTGTGGGACTGTTTCAGGTTGTCAGTGATGTGCACGCCAAACGGCTTGAAGCTTTTGACCCTCTCCACCGCAGTCCCGTCAACGTGGATGGGGGCATGCTCTCTCTGCTGTCTCCTGTAGTCCACGATCAGCTTCTTCTTTTGGTTGATGTTAAGGGAGAGGCTATTTTCCTGGCACCAGTCCACCACGGCTCTCACCTCCTCCCTGTATTGTATTGTATTGTATTTTTGTTTTTGCACTGTCTCAATGCACACTCACAGGACTCCACACACTGACACTCCAACACACACACACACACACTCACAGGACTCCACACACTTACACACACTGACACTCCAACACACACACACACACACACACACACACACACACACACACACACACACACACACACACACACACACTCACTCACTCACTCACTTCATTTGTTCATACACACTTAACATGCACACACATTTATACTGACTCTACACACGCACACTCGCATACAATCATCATATACACTACTGCTACTCTATGTATCATATACCCTGGTACCCAGTCACCTTACCCCTATACATATCTACCTCCATCACTCCAGTATCCCTGCACATTGTAAATATGATATTGGAACTGATTCTGTATATAGCTTACTTACTTCTCATGTTCTTCTTATTTGTATTTCTTGTGTGTTTTTGTTCTAGCTTATGTTTTATTTTAGTACTACATTGATATTGCTTACTGCATTGTTGGGTTTTTCAGCTTGCAAAAAGGGTATTTCACTTTATTTGTCGACGTGAAATGAACAACTTAACTTGTAGGCTGTCTCGTAGTTGTTGGTAATCAGGCCTATCTCTGTTGTGACGTCAGCAACCTTGATGATTGAGTTGGAATTTGGAGAAGTGGGTTGTCCCGCAGTCATGGGTGAACAGGGAGTACTGGACAGGGCTGAGCACGCACCCTTGTTGAGGATCAGTGTGGCGGAGGTGTTGTTGCCTACATTCACCACTTGAGGTCAGCCCGTTAGGAAGTCCAGGATCTCGTTGCACAGGTGAGGGGTTCAGACCCAGGGCCCTGAACTTAGTGATGAGCTTGAAGGGCACTATGGTGTTGAAGGCTGAGCTGTAGTCGATGAACAGCATTCTTACGTAGGTGGGATAGGGCAGTGTGCAGTGCAATTGCGATTGCGTCATCCTAGAATCTGTTGGGGCGATATGTGAATAGGCTGTCAGGTAAGGTAGAGGTGATATGGTCTTTAACTAGCCTCTTAAAGCGTTTCATGATGACAGAAGTAGGTGCTATGGGGCGATAGTCATTTAGTTCAGTTCCCTTCGCTTTCTTGGGTCCAGGAAGAGTGGTGGACATCTTGAAGCAAGTGGGGACAACAGACTGGGATATGGAGAGATTGAATATGTCCCTAAACACTCCAGCCAGCTGGTCTGCACATGCTCTGAGGACACAGCTTGGGATGCCATCCGGGCCGGCAGCCTTGCGAGGGTTAATACTCTATCTTAGGTTGGCTACGGAGAACGAGAGTGCACAGTCATGAGCCTCGGGCGCCCATGTCGGCGGCTCTGTTTTCCACAAAGACGGCGAAGAAGGTCTTTAGCTCGTCGGGTAGCTAAAGTGGAGGTGCTCTTGATGCATCTCAGGAGGGGAGTGAGACGGGTGCTGGCTCCTGACATATCCAGATGTTAGTCCAGCAACCTCTCCTCAACCTCTCCTCCCCTCA
Source organism: Oncorhynchus mykiss (assembly GCF_057628025.1). Classification (NCBI taxonomy): domain Eukaryota; kingdom Metazoa; phylum Chordata; class Actinopteri; order Salmoniformes; family Salmonidae; genus Oncorhynchus; species Oncorhynchus mykiss. Next base: position 53,327,586 of record NC_143030.1, read on the forward strand.
TACTCCCGGGTAAAGGCCCTCTTTTAAGGACACCTCCACTGCCTGGGACGGTGCAGATGATGCTGCAGTTTTCTGACATGAAAGGACATAATGACGATAATGATTTTGATGACGGTGATGTTGTCGCAGTTGTGGTTGTCCCAAAACTAGGCCTTTGGCCTGCTTATGAATGGTTAATGGCTATGATAATGGTACTGCTGATATTATCATTAGTGAGGTATTTATAGATGCCTCTGTGACCCTTTCAGGCCCCTAGGCCTAGGACAATATCTATTTGTTACCTTTGTCCTCCTCTAGATGGCACAGCCTTCGCCTGTGGACCCATCCTGTGAAAGAAGCCTCACAGATCCTCACTGCTCAGTGTTGTGTCAGTTGCAGTGCTCTGCTTCTGGATCCCTCCTTCCCTCTCCTTCTCTCGCTACACTGTTTGGCCTCTTTCGCAGGATTATGTGGATAGTTGGACTGATTGATTAAATGGACAGAGCTCTGCTGCTGTAAGCTGCTCTGCAGTGCAGTGACTAGGCAGGATTTTGAGATTCTTGGTAATGAAATGTTGTCCTGTCTAGAGGCTGACCGATAAATCGGTTGACCGATATTATCGTCTGGTATTAGCCTCTCACTGAAATATTTTATTTCACAGATAAAGCATTGTTGTCGCAGTTGTGGTGCCGAAATTAGGACTTTGGCCTGGTTATGAATGGTTAATGACTATGATAATGGTACTGATGATATTGCCAGTAGTGAGGTAATTATAGATGCCTCTGTGACCCTTTCAGGCCCCTAGGCCTAGTACAATAGCTATTTGTTACCTTTGTCCTCCTCTAGATGGCACAGCCTTCGCCTGTGGACCCATCCTGTGAAAGAAGCCTCATAGATCCTCATAGATCCTTCAACGATTGCCTGAGTAGGGCGATCTACGAGCTGCTCATTGAACATCATTCAGTGGCGATATTACACGGCGTGAGAGAGTGGACATGGTGGTTTGACGGTGAGTAGCTAGACACAGCCGGCGACAGCATATTTGAACAAGTAAATCATCAAAAGTACACTTCAGCAAGCAAGCAGCCCTGTCCTGATCATATGCTTACTTAGTTAACGTTATCTGACTAGCTAGCCAGCAAGATAGTTAGGCTAGCTAGCGAGCTAGCAATCTGTGCTACTTTTGTGCGAATACTGGACGGGCGCGAAAGTAAACACTGACCCATCCTTGGTGCAAAAATAACACAGTGAAATACAGACGCTGATATCTAGTGGTGATATTACAAACTGCATCTTACTACATTTCAGCTGCATAGTTTGTGAAGTTGTCGACGTTGTAGTTTCAGATTTACTTTGAGACTAAGTTTCATTCATTCAGCCCTCCTTGTTTATTAGTGTGCTTGTGGCGCTTCAACACAAACACTTCTGCATTCTTATCCACTGCCTTAGACACATGTTTAAGTTGTACCTAAGAAGGTAAACTGAACACGTGTTTGTATTTCTATAGAGGAGATCGTTGCCTTTTGGTGGTTATCATGTAAACCAAAAACGAAATGTTCTTAAATAATGTTAATTTTAATATTTAGTCAAGAAATCATAATTTTTAGTATTTGTTGACCTTTTTGGAGCAGAATTTATGGAGAAAAAAAGTATGTTTTTCATTGGGCATACCTGGAACCAGTTACAAGTTCTGCATTGGAGCTGTTGTGTCCTGTGCAGTCATATTGTCGGTGCTGAACCTTGCCTGTAGGATTGTAGAAGAGATGGGGGTCCTTCTTAAAGTTGTTTTGATAATTTGGTTAGGAGTATACTATCCTCTCACACATTTATCAATTTTGTCAGTGTGATAATAATGTTAGTATTTGTCGCATTATGAGTTCTGGGCTGAGGCTGTGAGTGCATGGGGCCATTTCCCTAGCTTCTAACTGAGCGGGGTGGCCTGATAAGAGAGTGTGAGTCATAAGCTGCTGCAAACCGACTCATATATCTATTATTTAACTAACTCGGTGGATAATTATTCCACTGTGTTGTTCATGGGGAATGGGAGGACATCTAGGGCCTTGGATACTGTACATACTGTTACAAGATACATTGCTGTCAAAGTATTCATACCCCTTGACTTATTTCACATTTTGTTGTGTTAGACTACATTCAACATGGATTCAATATAATTTTTATATATAATTATAATATAATTATAATAATATATAATATAATTTTTTCTGACCCATCTACACACAATACCACATAAGTGAACATATGTTTTTAGAAATGTTAGCAAATGTATTGAAAGTGAAATCCAGAAATATCCAATTTACATAAGTATTCACCTTTGACAGTGATTACAGCTGTGAGTCTTTCTGGGTAAGTCTCTAAGAGCTTTGCACACCTGGATTGTGCTACATTTACATTTATTTCAGAATTCTTCAAGCTCTGTCAAATTGGTTGTTGATCATTGCTAGACGAACATTTTCAGGTCATTGCCATAGATTTCCAAGTAGATTTAAGTCTGAACTGTAACTCGGTCACTCAGGAACATTCAATGTTGTCTTGTTAAGCAACTGCAGTGTAGATTTGGTCTTGTGTTTTATGTTATTGTCCTGCTGAAAGGTGAATTCATCTCCCAGTGTCTGGCGGAAAGCAGACTGAACCAGGTTTTCCTCTAGGATTTTGTCTATGCTTTCCTCCATTACATTTATTATTTATCCTGGAAAAACTCCCCAGTCCTTAACAATTACAAGCATACCCATAATATGATGCAGCCACCACCATGCTTGAAAATATTAACAGTGGTACTCAAACAGGATGCATGTTTTGAAATATTTCTGACTGTGAGTCAGAATCCCAGAGATTTTCACTGTTTCTTGTTCAAACACATTAATATACGCATGTTTGTAGCTCAGCAGTATACACTTTTAACACACTTCTCAGACTCTCACTTGACGTACAGCAACATACATACTAGTGAGTGACGCAGGAAAGACACACTCTCGTATCTTTCTTCCTTTAACACGTGCTACAGTGTCCTGTACATGGAATTCCTGGGTGTATATGAGATTAGTCAAGGTCACCTTTCCTTGAGAGAGCAGGGACATTCTGTTTCCGGTGTGTGAGCGTGTGGATGAGCGAGAGACCATGCTGAGGTGTGACAGTGTGTGCATGTGCGACTGTACCGGTGTGTGCGTGATATACATAACCATGGGGTGTGTGTGTGTCCAAGGTGTTAGATTCCATCAAGGATGTAAAGAGCTTTTACTGTGACTCCCACAAAGGTGCAAATTTATACAGGCGGTCACTACAGATGCTAGACATGAGAAGGATAGATAAGCATATGAGGCTTGATGGTAGATTAAGGTTTTCCCTACTTCTCTGTGTAGCTTCCTCTCTCGCTCACACTCCATATCTGCCCTCCCTTTCTCCCTCTCTTCCCCCTCTGTCCACATGTCTCTGTCCCCCTCTGTCCACATGTCTCTGTCCACATGTCTTTGTCCCCCCGGATAGCATATGAACACATCATAAGCCATGGCAAAATGTTTAGAATTACAGGAATTATCTTTAAAACGGCAATATTTTATCTTTGCCCCATGGAAAAATATGTAGAATAATTGGGGGGACCTAATGGTATCTTGCAGGGGGACCTCATGAAATTGCGGTACGTCATTGTCTCTCTCATCAGCTTTGAAGCTGCTTGCGAGCTGCTGTACCTGTCTGATGCTGCCCGTACTTTTGGCTGAGGATGGTGTTATATAACAGGGCTTAATAAATCATGTATGAAAGCCTTGTGATGTACACACAGATATACACTTTTAAAAATATATATAGTATGTGGACACCCCTTCAAATTAGTGGTTTCGGCTGTTTCAGCCACACCCGTTGCTGACAGGTGAATAAAATTGAGCGCACAGTCATGCTGTCATGTCCTGACCTTAGTTCCTTTTTTTATGTCTCTATTTTAGATTGGTCAGGGTGTGAGTTGGGGTGGGCATTCTATGTTTTGTTCTGTGTGTTTGGCCTGGTATGGTTCCCAATCAGAGGCAGCTGTCAATCGTTGTCTCTGATTGAGAACCATACTTAGTCAGCCTGTTTTCCCACTATAGGTTGTGGGTAGTTGTTTTCTGTTTTGTGTGTCTTCACCTTACAGAACTGTTTTGTTTCGTTCACTCTCTCTCTTTGTTGTTTTTTGGTTATTTTAGTGTTCAGTTTATTTGTTAAAATTAACATGGACACTTACCACGCTGCGTTTTGGTCTAATCCTTCCTATTCCTCATCCGAGGAGGACACGATCGTTACACATGCAATCTCCACAGACAAACATTGGCAGTAGATTAGCCTTGCTGAAGAGCTCAGTGACTTTAAACGTGGCACCAATGTTCCCTCTAAACTGCACATGTGCTGGACTGCCATGCAGAAGAAATATCAGCTCGCGCAGAGAAGCACGAGATTGAATTTCACTCAATTTAGAGATCTCTTTAGAACTCAATCAACATTTCCCTTTACTGTGGAAATTATGATCGAATCAACACAATATTAGTCACTTTCAATGTAAAATACTGAAACAAAGCAAACAATGCCAGACTTAGTATGCAAAACTAACTATACAAGAGATTTTGTTAAAGGCAGAACGCATCGGATTAGGATTCTATTGCATTGACAGGCACGACTCAGACCCGTACTCTACACAGACCAGTGCGCCATAACCAATCAGAGCTGAAGTAGGCCTACTGTATATGCAACTAGACCATTGCCATATATGGATCTGTGTCATTCACTTTGAACTGGACTGTGTTTACAGCATGAGCGGTCGTGAGGAGATGCGCTTGTTTTGAGATCAAAGCTAGAGCTACACGTAGCGACGTGCACATTTGTTCATATCCTTTGCTAGTGAGTTATTTGCCCAGTTATAGACCATTTGTAGTCAGCAATAGAGGAGTGATTGCTTCTTACAAGGGCCCAAAACGTGTGTATTTCTAGATATCTTTGAAAAGTGAGTCAGGTAAAGAGCTTTTTTTGTCTTTAAAGTGGCAGTGTTGTATTTTGAGCTTATTCAAGCCTGTCTAAGTGACCAATAGGCAGAGGGTAGCATAATTTTTCTGCTTCTCTGTAGTAATGGTATAGGAATAATGATGCATTTTATTTTGTAGAGTGGTTTCTTGAATCAAACAACACAACAACATTTCCAGTCACCTCCTTGTCTGAAGGACAAGTGGATGAACAGGTTAATGTCAAGCCCTGCATGTTTTTTTTTACAAAAGTCTCATGGAATGTAGGCCTCAATTGAACACCACACATTGGCTGCTACTGTAGGCTGGACAATAGAACAGCTATTTCCATGTTAAAATGTTATGGGATGCATTTTCTCCATTGTTTTTTATGGTAGGCCAATCTGGTAGGCCTACATTATGATCAAATAGCCACAGTAGCCAACTGCTAAAACGAACTTAAAGCGGGTACAGCCTCAGTGTTCACAGTAAACGCACACCGGAAGTTGTACAGAATGTTTACAACGCTCAAGTTTGCGTTCAGCAGACCATTGTGTGGCACCACCATAGGACGCCATCTTTCCAACAAGTCAGTTTGTCAAAGGTTTGCCCTGCTAGAGCTACCCTGGTCAACTGTGAGTGCTGTTGTTGTGAAGTGGAAACGTGTAGGAGCAACAATGGCTCAGTCACGAAGAGGTAGGCCACACAAGCTCACAGAACGTAACCGCAGAGTGCTGAAGCACGTAAAAATAGTCTGTTTGTTGCAACCCTCACTACCGAGTCACAAACTGCCTCTGAAAGCAACGTCAGCACAACAACTGTTCGTCAGGAGCTTAATGAAATGGGTTTCCATGGCCAAGCAGCCGCACACAAGCCTAAGATTACCATGCGCAACGCACAGCTTCAGCTGGAGTGGTGTAAAGCTGGCCGCCATTGTACTCTGGAGCAGTGGAAACGCATTCTCTGGAGTGATGAATCACGCTTCACCATCTGGCAGTCCAATGGACGAATCTGGGTTGGCGGATGCCAGGAGAACATTACCTGCCCAAATGCATAGTGGCAACTGTAAAGTTTGGTAGAGGAGGAATAATGGTCAGGGGCTGTTTTTCTTTTTCGATCTAGGCCCCTCAGTTCCAGTGACGGGAAATCTTAACGCTACATTATGCAATGACATTGTAGACGATACTGTGCTACCAACTTTGTAGCAACAGATTGGGGTAGGCCCTGTCCTGTTTCAGCATGACAAAGCATGCATGGGGGCATTGTCCGGCACCGACAGAGATGGCCGCCTCGCTTCGCATTCTTAGGAAACTATGCAGTATTTTTTTTTTTTTTAATGTATTATTTTTTACACTGTTACCCCAGGAAATCTAAAGTCTTATTACATACAGCCAGGAGGAACTATTGGATATAAATGAATGTTCCAACATGTAGTGGAAAGCCAGAAGAGTGGGCTTTTATAGCAGCAAAACGGAGACCAAGTCCATATTAATGCCCATGATTTTGGAATGAGATGATCGACAAGAAGGTGTCCACATACTTTTGGTCAAATAGTGTAGGATTTTAGTTTGAGCCAGTTTGCTACAGCAGGAAAATAATCCTGCAGCAACAGGAAATGTCAATTATTATGTGGATTATAATTAATGGACATTTTTTGGGGGGGTTGGTATGAAAAATGTAAGGGAAAATCAAGTCTGAAATTTCAAAGTGGAAATTACAAACTTCAGAAGCCTTTTTTGAAAACTCAAGTACACACGTTTTTAATTTCCTGCATTGCAGGACAATTAATATCCGACATCTGTAGTAGGAAGTATTGCCTCTGCCTCCCTCCCAGTCTACCTGCTCCCGTCAGACTAGGGATAGGTCTAGGCTGTATCAGAGAGGAAGAAGATAGGAAAGGCTTTTCCAACATTCCACAGAGTTCCTATTGTTATCTTTGCTCTATTATTTTGTGTGTGTGTGTGTGTGTGTGTGTGTGTGTGTGTGTGTGTGTGTGTGTGTGTGTGTGTGTGTGTGTGTGTGTGTGTGTGTGTGTGTGTGTGTGTGTGTTTATTTCCATATTTAATCATGTTTTCCACATCAGAAGGCCTTGATTGCCCCAGAGGGTTTGATGTTGCTTAGTGACAGCCATTAACAGGGAAGCCATCATGGACACAGGTGTGTCTTCCTTCTGGGTGGCACTGATTCATTTCTTCCTTTGTTTCTACGGTCTTTGATTGTTCTTTGTCTGTTGTTTTCATATCAGCTTTACTTTTATAGGGCTACTCTTATTTACACAACACATGAATGGATGAAATAGCGATTTGTAGTTCTCTATTGAATGCCACGTAATTAACATGTGATAGAAGGACCTTGTTAGAGCAATGCTTAGTGCAACAGATAATTCAAATATACAGTGCCTTGCGAAAGTATTCGGCCCCCTTGAACTTTGCGACCTTTTGCCATATTTCAGGCTTCAAACATAAAGATATAAAACTGTATTTTTTTTGTGAAGAATCAACAACAAGTGGGACACAATCATGAAGTGGAACGACATTTATTGGATATTTCAAACTTTTTTAACAAATCAAAAACGGAATAATTGGGCGTGCAAAATTATTCAGCCCCCTTAAGTTAATACTTTGTAGCGCCACCTTTTGCTGCGATTACAGCTGTAAGTCGCTTGGGGTATGTCTCTATCAGTTTTGCACATCGAGAAATTTTTTCCCATTCCTCCTTGCAAAACAGCTCGAGCTCAGTGAGGTTGGATGGAGAGCATTTGTGAACAGCAGTTTTCAGTTCTTTCCACAGATTCTCGATTGGATTCAGGTCTGGACTTTGACTTGGCCATTCTAACACCTGGATATGTTTATTTTTGAACCATTCCATTGTAGATTTTGCTTTATGTTTTGGATCATTGTCTTGTTGGAAGACAAATCTCCGTCCCAGTCTCAGGTCTTTTGCAGACTTCATCAGGTTTTCTTCCAGAATGGTCCTGTATTTGGCTCCATCCATCTTCCCATCAATTTTAACCATCTTCCATGTCCCTGCTGAAGAAAAGCAGGCCCAAACCATGATGCTGCCACCACCATGTTTGACAGTGGGGATGGTGTGTTCAGGGTGATGAGCTGTGTTGCTTTTACGCCAAACATAACGTTTTGCATTGTTGCCAAAAGTTCAATTTTGGTTTCATCTGACCAGAGCACCTTCTTCCACATGTTTGGTGTGTCTCACAGGTGGCTTGTGGCAAACTTTAAACAACACTTTTTATGGATATCTTTAAGAAATGGCTTTCTTCTTGCCACTCTTCCATAAAGGCCAGATTTGTGCAATATACGATTGCTGTCCTATGGACAGAGTCTCCCACCTCAGCTGTAGATCTCTGCAGTTCATCCAGAGTGATCATGGGCCTCTTGGCTGCATCTCTGATCAGTCTTCTCCTTGTATGAGCTGAAAGTTTAGAGGGACGGCCAGGTCTTGGTAGATTTGCAGTGGTCTGATACTCCTTCCATTTCAATATTATCGCTTTCACAGTGCTCCTTGGGATGTTTAAAGCTTGGGAAATCTTTTTGTATCCAAATCCGGCTTTAAACGTCTTCACAACAGTATCTCGGACCTGCCTGGTGTGTTCCTTGTTCTTCATGATGCTCTCTGCGCTTTTAACGGACCTCTGAGACTATCACAGTGCAGGTGCATTTATACAGAGACTTGATTACACACAGGTGGATTGTATTTATCATCATTAGTCATTTAGGTCAACATTGGATCATTCAGAGATCCTCACTGAACTTCTGGAGAGAGTTTGCTGCACTGAAAGTAAAGGGGCTGAATAATTTTGCACGCCCAATTTTTCAGTTTTTGATTTGTTAAAAAAGTTTGAAATATCCAATAAATGTCGTTCCACTTCATGATTGTGTCCCACTTGTTGTTGATTCTTCACAAAAAAAATACAGTTTTATATCTTTATGTTTGAAGCCTGAAATGTGGCAAAAGGTCGCAAAGTTCAAGGGGGCCGAATACTTTCGCAAGGCACTGTATCACATCAGAGCATTAGGCCAGTAACCAAAAGGTCACTCGTTTGAATCTCCGAGTCAACTTGGGGAAAAATCAGTCACTGTGCCTTTGAGCATGGCACTTAACCTGAATTGCTCCTGTAAGTTGGATAAGAGCATCTGCAAAAAAAAAAATGTTTTTTACATTTATTTAACTAGTTAAGAACAAATTCTTATTTACAATGACAGCCTACCGGGGAACAGTGGGTTAACTGCCTTGTTCAGGGGCAGAACGACAGATTTTTACCATGTCAGCTCGGGGATTTGATCTAGCAACCATTCGGTTATTAGTCCAACACTCTAACCACTAGGCTACCTGCCACCCCTAAATGACTCAAATGTAATAGAAATGTTTGCGTAACTGCACTGTTTGAGGTAATTACCTAGTTAGGCAGCGGCGTAGGTGAAATTGTTGTCTTCTTTCTATGTTGCGCGCTGCTCTCCTACGTGTGTATTAACTGTATTCACAAGAGTTAACAGCTGTTTCAACCAGGCTATGTCACACTCTGTGGGTGTTTATAGGGTTATCAGTGATGAGGTGAGGTGATAACCAGCTGGGTCTCTCTCTGTAACAGTCTCTCTGTCTCTCTGTAACAGTCTCTCTGTATCTCTGTAGCAGTCTCTCTGTCCCTCTGTATCTCAGTCTCTCAGTCTCTCTGTAGCAGTCTCTCAGTCTCTCTGTAGCAGTCTCTCTAGCTGTCTCTGTCTCTCTGTAGCAGTCTCTGTCTCTCTGTCTCTCTGTAGCAGTCTCTGTCTCTTTGTCTCTCTGTAGCAGTCTCTCAGTCTCTCTGTAACAGTCTCTCTGTCTCTCTGTAACAGTCTCTCTGTATCTCTGTAGCAGTCTCTCTGTCTCTCTGTCCCTCTGTATCTCAGTCTCTCAGTCTCTCTGTCGCAGTCTCTCTGTCTCTCTGTAGCAGTCTCTCAGTCCCTTAGTCTCTCTGTCTCTCTGTATCAGTCTCTCTGTAGCAGTCTCTCTGTAGCAGTCTCTCTGTCTCTCTGTAGCAGTCTCTCTGTCTCTGTAGCAGTCTCTCTAGCTGTCTCTCTGTAGCAGTCTCTGTCTCTCTGTCTCTCTGTAGCAGTCTCTGTCTCTTTGTCTCTCTGTAGCAGTCTCTCAGTCTCTCTGTAGCAGTCTCTCTGTCTCTCTGTAGCAGTCTCTCTGTAGCAATCTCTGTCTCTCTAGCAGTCTCTGTCTCTCTCTAGCAGTCTCTCTGTCTCTCTGTAGCAGTCTCTCTGTCTCTCTGTAGCAGTTTCTTTGTAGCAGTCTCTTTGTAGAAGTCTCTCTGTAGCAGTCTCACTTTCTCTGTAGCAGTCTTTCTGTAGCAATGAGACAAGTGTCTGTCTGTCTGTGTCTGTCGCAGTGGACACTGAGTTGGTATCTGTCTCAGGCTGCCTGTCTCTCTGGGTAGCTGGCTGGCTGACTCTTTGTCTGTCTGTCTATTTGACTTGCCTAGTTAAATAAAGGTAAAAAAATAAATAATAATAAATAAATGAATATATAGCATTGCAGGCTGAGTGGGCGTCTGTCTGGCCAGCTGGCTGGCTGGCTGCTGAGGGGTGATTCAACATGGTTACTCACTCTACACTGCAGGGTTGGGACAAACAGTACACTGCTGCCCAACCCTGTCAGGCAAGGACAGAGGAAATGGGGACAACATAAACTACAGCGTAGCGTTGTCTTTGAGAGTCTGAAGGACTGGCTTTTCTCACATAAGGGTAGGGTCATTTTTCATGATCAGAAACGCAAAGCTGAGGGACAGAGGAAAAGTAAAGGAATATGGGAGTGTGTTTTAGGAGAGGGGATGACAGATGAGGAGGAGGTCAAGGAGGTAGCTCTGTGCCCACACAGACAGAAGGATGGGTGGGTTTATGGAGAAGCCTGAGGGAGGTTTAGGGGACAGGCTTATGGTGCACACTTGGCTCCTGAACTCACTAAATCCTGTGTTCTATTATTAATGGGATTAATCCCCTCTTTCCCTTCATGTACTCACTTCATGTACTCTCCCTCATCTACCTCTCCTATCATACCTGCTACCTCCCCAATCAGGTCTGTCTCTCTCAATCATCACTGCTTATCTCCACTGACTGTGCAGGGCCAAGAGGTTATGAGGAATAGACATACTTGGCACATTGTTGACCTTGAGACCCATATCTTATTTTGCAATCGGCATTTGCGCAACATTGCAATATATTTAAACTTGAGCTTTGAAAGCATGTTAATTAGATCGTTTCGAAGGACCGCAACAACTGTCGCAGGGCTTTTCTCACTTAGATTGTTATTTATCACTGAATCAAATCCATAAACCATTTGCTGTTGAAGCACAAACACTGCTCTCTACCGTCTCCGGCCTGTGGCCAGACTAGCAAGTGGTGATTGTCTGACTCTCCCTGCTGCTCTGTCTGGCTGGGCTGATCCCAGATATGGCCATCCCTGGCTCCTGCCAGCTTGTCAGCACAGAGCACGAAGCTGAAACATCTATAGTTATCACCAAGGTAGTCAGCAGGTGTGTGTGCGTGTGTGTGTGTGTGTGTGTGTGCGTGTGTGTGTGTGTGTGTGTGTGTGTGTGTGATTTACTAGTCAAAAGGATAGTAAAACAAGGAAAATGCTCCCACATGAGGACAAAGGCTATTTTAAGTTTAAGGGTTAGAATTAGGGGTTAAGGTTTAGGGAAAATAGGATTTTGAATTTAAATTAATTTTAGCTCCCCACGAGGATAGAAAAACAAAACGTGTGTGTGACCTCACTGACTTATTCATACTTGAAAACAATTGCATGATTTGTTGGTTCAAAACAGTGTGTCATGCCTGGTCCACAGTGACACAGAGTCAGTGCCTGTTTGTGTGTTTGTATAGAACTCACTGTGTTCATTTGTCTGTTTTCCTCTCTCGGGCTGGCTGTCACTGCAGAGCTGAAGCTGCAGAGTGAGAGAGAGACACAGAGATATACGAAAAGAGAGGGTGAGAGAGGCTGTCTGGCTCCATGTCTGCCCCTGCGCCTTCCACCCGGAGGTCTGTGTCAGGCTCACGCAGGTACAGCACCGCATACGCACCTACACATCTGAAACTCCTACTCTCTCCCCACTGGGCGCAGACATCAATTCAACGTCTATTCCACGTTGGCTCAACGTGGGTGGCAGGTAGCCTAGTGGTTAGTGTGTTGGGCCAATAACCGAAAGGTCACTGGTTTGAGCCGCCAAGATGAGGAATCTACTGATGTGTCCTTGAGCAAGGCACTTTACCCTAATTTGTTCCCATGGCGCTGTACTTCTATGGCTGACCCTGTAAAGCAACACATTTCACTGCACCTATGTGGTGTATGTGACAGTCAAAAACATAATTGAAATGACGTGGGAACAATGTTGATTCAACCAGTCTGTCCTCATTTCTCTAATTCATCCTCTATCGCTCTCCTTTCATCTTCTTTTTAGATTACCTTCACACTCTTATGTTCTCCACTTAACCTCGTCTCTTATATAAGTACACCCTCATTTATTTTTGACTCATCCGTTTAAAATCCCTCGTACTCTGTTTTACTAATCTCCCTTTTCTATTGAACAGCCCTATTTTCCTCTAAATCCTTCTCTTTTTAACTTTTTCAGTCAACCTCTTAGTCAACCTCTCTCTCTCTCTCTCTCTCTCTCTCTCGCATCTCTCTATTTTGTTCTCCCTACTTCATCCATTTTGTCTTCTTATCATCAGCCACAAGAAATGGTCAGGGGTGAAGAATGTGGGTATGTCCCTCCCAGAGAACCCGTTTAATGATGTGATGTCTCGCTGAGTATTGAATGCTGTGTGTGAACTTGTGTTTGTCTTTATTGCTACAGGGGATTATCATCTCCTGGGAGAGCTGAGGCTCAGTTTTGCGTCAGTCCCATCAGCTGCTGAGCTCCATAAGCGGTTACAGACCAATTTTCTCTCTCACCCTCTCTCTCTCTTTCTTTCTCTTTCTCTTTCTCCTCTCTCTCCTCTCTCTCTCGACACAGTTGTCAGCACTTTAGAGCTTTGCTTTTCTTTCTTTTTTTTCCAACATGGTTGGTTTGACCATGTAACTGCTTTGTCGGCTAAAAATGAATGCAGGGGTGTGTTGGGATTATGGTAAGAGTTGCTATAAAAGGAGTGAATGATTGGATTTAACACACTGCAAGTATATTGTGAACTTGCACTCTGTCTATTTAAAGTTGTCTTTATGTTGATACTGTATTTCACTTCAATGAATTACTCATGTCCAATGTCCTAGCTACAGCGCAAGAGTAGCATGAACTCTATTAGGCTTGGAAAACTGGAGCAAAGATAGAACCCAGCTCTGGTCCTTTCTGTCGTCTCTCTCCCTAGATTCAACCCTCTGAAGGCTCTGCAGCCCAAACGGCGCTTGCAGCAAATGCTGTCGTCCTCCTCCTCGCCCGTGCCTGTACCCGTGCCCGCGCCCCCTGCGTGAGACACCCTTCAGTTATACTGTCCCAGAGAGCATGCTCATGTGCCGTAGTCATAGCTGGACAGACCGGCACAGACAGAGATCCATTGATCTTTGACATTCACTGATAAACCCTTCAGATGCACCAAACAGAATTGCTGGTACAGTGACGTACTGTATGCCAATATTATAGCCAATAGCTTGATGAGGTGATTGACTGATTTAACAGAGCATTTACTGAAGAGTACTGCTGTTAAAGTAGTAGTGCTGGCTGGTCAGTCACACTGGACAATCTCTCAAACCATCTTCAAATCTGACTGTAGTTATTGTGTGGTAGTTTATAAGAGCAGGTCTCTCTGTCCCACCACATTCTCGTCTCACTTCTTGCAACCACTCTGTATAGGAGTATTCCTCACACAGCATCAGCACAGCCTGCATACACATCATAACACCAGCTTGGCCCACATCAGGCACGTTCACACCAGGGTCCAACTCAAAGGAGAAGAGATGTAATGATGGACTGAAATTGTGCCGAACCTTATTTAGCCCACATATTTTACATTTTCTAGACCTTTCTTTCCAGGCTTGCTTCCGCTGCATTTTTTCAGCTTGACCCTTTTCTGTTTGTATGCTGATGGCCTTTGTCATAACCTGACATAACCCTTCCTAAAATAAAACTGCTCCCAACAGCTGGTTCTATCTGTTTGGCACTGCTTATCTCCTCCCACCCAGTCTGGAAGCCAGTGATTGGGCAACACTACTGTCCTCCTGTCATTGCCTGTCATTAGTCAATTTACCAATTTGTCAACAGTCACAGACTAGTACAGGACAGGAGTTGCCCATCACAGTGCCCCTTCCCCATTCCTTCACTAATAAAATGTAGAAACTACATGAATATGACTTCAACTGAATTTCATTCTACTTTCTTTAGTTTTCTTCTCCCAGTTGTTAATTCTGCTGACTTTTTTTTTGTTTCTTGCTCTGATGTTGTTTTTAAGGGTTATGTGAGGTAGGAATTTCCCCAGATTGCAGGCTGTAATTGTGCATCTTTTTAGTGTGGGCTCTGATGCCACTGCTCACCTTTCGTCCTGAGGGGGACAGAAGGGGGACAGAGTAAGAAGGCAGAAATGTGTCTGGTCCACATGTCAGCATCTTAATCATGGTTGAATCATTTCTTTGTTTAGGGGAATAATGTTTAGATGAAGTCATCTTCAGATGCCCTGTTAGCCTATAGCAGACCTCGACAGGGCAAGTTCATGTCTCGTTAGTAGTTGTAATCTGCCTATGCTCTCTCTCATTAAAGAACAAATCTGCTGTATTTACACACATCAGTGTAGAAGGATCTCCCAGAGCCAAGGATTAAGTTCTAATGAGCCAGTTTTTAAGGAGAAGTAATATTTTAATCCATTTCATTCTAAATTAATTTCTCATTCATCATTAGCCAGTGTTTCTGCTCTGAACAATCCAGGCTACGGTCTTTATTTCAATTTAAACAGTCTCACTATCAAACTAGATAGGTACTCACTTTTCTTATCCCATGATGACCATTGTTGATGTATTTGGCCAACACAGAGTATAAGTCCTAAGTACTATTGATGTTTGTCACTGGGTTCTAGTCTGACAGACATCACTACCTCCTCACTGTAATAACTTGTTGTCTTTGGTCAGGTTTGACTACTGCAGGTTCATAGAGCTAGACTACATTCCAATGGAGACAGACTATATGGTTTCAATGCGCCCAACGGAACGAGGATATCTCACTACCAAGTCTCCGGAGCGGCACTGTCGGTTAGCACAACTCTCCTTTTATCCCTCTCTCTCCTTCAATGTTTTGTTGTCGTATCTCTCTGACTTCGTGCCGTAGGCATGTGCAGTGCATTCAGAAAGTGTTCAGACCCCTTCCCTTTTTTCTACATTTTGTTACGTTAGATATCTTCTAGAATGGATTGGATAATAGAATGGATAATATTTTTTTCCCTCATCGTTCTACACACAATATCCCATAATGACAAATCGAAAACAGGTTTTCAGGTTTTCAGAAATACCTTATTTACATAAGTATTTGGAATCTTTGCTATGAGACTCAAAATTGAGCTCAAGTGCATCCTGTTTCCATTGATCATTCTTGAGATGTTTCTACAACTTGATTGGAGTCCACCTGTGGTAAATTCAATTAATTGGACATGATATGGAAAGGCACACACCTTTCTATATAAGGTCTCACAGTTGACAGTGCATGTCAGAGCAAAAACCAAGTCGTGAGGTCGAAGGAATTGTCAGTAGAGCTCCGAGACATGTTTGTGTCGAGGCACAGATCTGGGGAAGGGTACCAAAATAATTCTGCAGCATTGAAGGTCCCTAAGAACAAAGTGGCCTCCATCATTCTTAAATGGAAGAAGTTTGGAACCACCAAGACTCTTCCTAGAGCTGGCCGCCCAGCCAAACTGAGCAATCGGGGGAGAAGGGCCAATGGTTACTCTGACAGAGCTCCTCTGTGGAGATGGGAGAACCTTCCAGAAGGATGACCATCTCTGCAGCACTCCACAAATCAGGCCTTTATGGTAGAGTGGCCAGATAAAAGCTACTCCTCAGTAAAAGGCACCTAAAGGACTCTCAGACCATGACAAACAAGATTCTCTGGTCTGATGAAACCAAGATTGAACTCTTCGGCCTGAATGCCAAGCGTCACATCTGGAGGAAACCTGGCACCATCCCTACGGTGAAGTATGGTGGTGGCTGCATCATATTGTGGGGATGTTTTTCAGCAGCAGGGACTGGGAGACTAGTTAGGATCGATGGAAAGATGAACCGAGCAAAGTACAAATAAATCCTTGATGAAAACCTTCCAACAGGACAACAACCCTAAGCACACAGCCAAGACAACGCAGGAGGGGCTTTGGGACAAGTCTCTGAATAGCCCGGCCAGATCCCAGACTTGAACCCGATTTGAACATCTCTGGAGAGACCTGAAAATAGCTGTGCAGCGACGCTCCCCATCCAACCTGACAGAACTTGAGAGGATCTGCAGAGAAGAATGGGAGAAACTCCCCAAATACAGGTGTGCCAAGCTTGTCGCATCATACCCAAGAAGACTAGAGGCTGTAATCGCTGCCAGAGGTGCTTCAATAAAGTACTGAGTAAAGGGTCTGAATACTTATGTAAATGTGATATTTCATACTTTTTTTTGCTAACATTTCTAAAAACCTGTTTTTTTGTATTCTGTGTAGATTGAGGGGAAAAAAACAATGTAATCAATTTTAGAATAGGGCTGTAACAAGATCTGGAAAAAAAATCTAAGGGATCTGAATACTTTCCGAATGTTCTGTATTTAGTCTTAATGCCAATATATTGAATAACAAATGTATATTGTCATTCAATATGCGTTTTAAAGTCTTAATTGGACCTTCTGATAACTTGTTCTGTTGTTGAGCATCACTAGATGTGGGATGTTAGAGCGTTATGGTACAAGGTCCATGGCATGTAGATTGAATCCAGGTACTTTTTAAACCATCACATGCAAGCTGATCTGTTGTTGGCTGGGAGTAACCTTTCACCTTTTGGCATTCTCATGTATTGATGAGAATTATTTATTGACATGATTGAAGTTCTACTTTGTCTTGGCTTTTGGTTTTCTTGACTGCTTTCATCTACTCAAAGTGCATGGCATCTTTGAGCCATTGTGTACTATCATCTATGTTGCAGAGCATACTGTAGGTCCTCCTTCATCGTGGCCTTTTAATGTATGTCTGTCTTGGCACGTTTTGAGTCTGTTTTTTAGTGGGCATGTTTGCGGGTGAGTTTTTGGGCATGATTTAATGTTGGTTGAGTTTTATTGAGGCAGGATTTGTTCTGGTGTTTGATAATGTCAGTTAATAGTACTCTGTCTGTCTATATTGCCTGATGTATTAACGGTCCCTCTCACTCTGGTACAGAAGGACAGCTGCCCCAGTCAGCAACAGAGATCCCTATGGCAACGCCTCTCTCAGCAGCAGCAGCACTAACTCTGGCTCCTGCAAGGGCAGTGATTGCAGCCCCACCAAGGGGTAAGACAAAAATTGGCTACCCCATCTATCTATAAGACTAAGGGCTCTATTCAATCCGCATCGAGGAAATTCGGCGTCCCAGTGTGATTGAAATTTAAAGGCAATGTTCCCGCATTAGCTGAGACGGCATTCAAGGTAAACGCTGCCAATTTTCCGCTAAGTAGGAACTTACCTTTGCATTTCTTCAGCGAAACAGATTGAATATAACCCTATGGCTAGCCTGCTATGCCCCATGTCAGTATCATTCTCCTACATGGGAGAATGAGTGCCTACTGCAAAGTAGCCTACAAAGCGTTATGTTTTGTATCATAAGGACATGTAATTAAAAGGTCTTATAACTTGTTAGAGGAATGTATGAGCCGTAGCCCTTGACACTGATCAGCGCCTACATTGGAACACAGTGGCTATACATGACATCAGAGCTCAGGGTCTCCGCTTCACAGCTCTGTATGGGTTTTGACTGACAGCCGTTCTGAACTTGAGCACCGCGCACGACAAGGAGTTGCCCCCATCCCTCCCGCTAATTGGGCAACTTCTGAAAAATGCTTGTTGTTTGAGTGAGAGAAGGTGTAAATTACGAGGACTCTCTGTATTTTGAAAGATGAGATGTTGAAGATTATAATAAATACTGCTTTGATGTCATGCAAGCAAGCTGAACACACGTGAGCCCAAATGTGCACTCCACATTTACATATCATAAAACTCATGTCGTGTACAGCGTCAACATTTATGATCACTATGTTTGATGTACAGTTACAAGGTAACATGGCGTTATACCCTAGGTTGTCCTGAACAGAATGAGCCTATGTTTGTTGTACTGTGAAGAAAATCTGCCGTGGACCTCGCATCTGAATACACTCATGACTCTATTCTATTTGCACCAAAATTACGATCCGCTTCTCTTAATTGCCTTGTGAAAACCTAACACTGTAAGATCGTATTTCGACGGGACAGTAGTGGAGAAGGTGGAAAGTTTTAAGTTCCTCGGCGTACACATCACGGACAAACTGAAATGGTCCACCCAGACAGACAGCGTGGTGAAGAAGGCACAGCAGCGCCTCTTCAACCTCAGAAGGCTGAAGAAATTTGGCTTGTCACCAAAAACCCTCACAAACTTTTACAGATGCACAATCGAGAGCATCCTGTCGGGCTGTATCACCGCCTGGTACGGCAACTCCTCCGCCCACAACCGTAAGGCTCTCCAGAGGGTAGTGAGGTCTGCACAACGCATCACCGGGGGGAAAACTACCTGCCCTCCAGGACACCTACACTACCCGATGTCACAGGAAGGCCATAAAGATCATCAAGGACAACAACCACCCGAGTCACTGCCTGTTCACCCCGCTACCATCCAGAAGGCGAGGTCAGTACAGGTGCATCAAAGCTGGGACCAGGAGACTGAAAAACAGCTTCTAGGCCATCAGACTGTTAAACAGCCATCACTAACATTGAGTGGCTGCTGCCAACATACTGACTCAAATCTCTAGCCACTTTAATAATTAAAAAGTGGATGTAATAAATGTATCACTAGTCACTTTAAACAATGTCACTTTATATCATGTTTACATACCCTACATTACTCATCTCATATGTATATACTGTACTCTATACCATCTACTGCATCTTGCCTATGCCGTTCGGCCATCGCTCATCCATATATTTATATGTACATATTCTTATTCATTCCTTTACACTTGTGTGTGCATAAGGTAGTTGTTGTGAAATTGTTAGATGACTTGTTAGATATTACTGCATGGTTGGAACTACAAGCACAAGCATTTCGCTACACTCTCATTAACATCTGCTAACCATGGGTATGTGACAAATAAAGTTTGACATGAATATTGGAAAGTCATGTTGGAAATAGAATTATGCCCACCGGACCCAGATTGCGATTTTAAAATGGAACATTTTTGGATTGTTTCAACAACAACAGTAATTGTGTGATGTCTGGGACACAGGGCTGTGTTCCAAACAAAATAAATATGTCTGCTTGCTCTAGAACGGCACCACTTGGAGAGTAAAAAAAGAGCACCTTATAGTTGAAGACTTCTTTGAGTCATAAAGGTGCATTGAAATGACTTGAGAACTGTGCACACTTTGGAGAGGTGTGTGGCCACTTGGAGACGCCAGTTAGACCTCTCACTCAAGACAAAAAATGACAAGGGTTTATGTTGTACCTACCCCCAAAGTATTTTCAGATTTCATTATCAACAAATGTGGTGAAAAGTACAGTAAATGTAAAATGTTAATAAAATCAACAGTGTAATGTTTGGATTCGGTCTTGTGTTACATGAGCTGTTGTGTCCTCAAATTTAGTCTAATCATTTCCCCGTAATCTCTAAACTGTTCCCTTTTTAATTGCTACCATGGGTATGCATATGCTTTCCATATTTCTTCTGTAAGAAACATTTAAATCTATCGCTATCCATACAGGCCAATTCCAACGAGTGTAAGGGGTTTTAATAATGTCTTATAATTCAGCTTATAGAAGATAATGGATTCCAATACATCTTTGTCTCTCCTGTTTCCTCTCTCTCTTTCTCCAAGGCGTCACATGAAGGCATACGCCTCATGTACAGATAACCATGGCATCCGCCCCCCTCCCCCAGAGCAGTACCTCACACCCCTGCAGCAGAAGGAGGTGTGTATCAGACACCTGCGGGCCCGCCTCAAGGAGTCAGTCGACAGGCTGCAGGACAGGTGAGACACAAAAGGACACACTGGAATGATTCTCTAGCCAAAAGGAAGATCTGGACTTGGACCATTACATTTTCCTATTTACTCTGGTCTCGTTCAAACAAGTACATTTTCATTTGAGCATTTTTTGTTTTGGAAATATTATGCTCTTTGAAATATAGATTTGAATGTCAACTTCTACCCCATTTCCATCAAATTACCCTCATAATGCTTTTCATTTCGTAATTATGTTGATATATAAACATAATTTTTTGGGGGCAAATTACTAAATCGCCAAACATTTTTACTAAATCTTTCTCTTTAAACCTACCTTGTTCACTCCCTCCCTCTCGCTCAACCTCCCTTCTTCACTCACTCCTCCTCCTCTTCTCTGTCTGTCTCAGGGACTCTGAGATTGATGCATTGAAGACCCAGCTGTGTCGGATGCAGGAGGACTGGGTTGAAGAGGAGTGTCACCGCGTGGAGGCCCAGCTGGCCCTGAAAGAGGCGCACAGGGAGATCCAGCAGCTCAAGGATGTGGTGGACGTGGTGCGCACCAACCTCAGCTCCAGTGACTCCACCGACACCGGCGTCCAGAAATACTTTCAGGACATCAACGCCCAGAACCTCAAGCTGGAGAACCTGCTGCTCAGCATGGAGCTGGCTCAGAACGGGGTGGCCAATGAGCAGGAGGCTGCTGCAGCAAGAGGAGTGGCAGGGGGGTCTCGTGCTGGGAGGCCTGGGACTGCGGGGTCATGGCCTGGGAGTAGTCCCGCTGCATCAGGGACTGGGGGGGGTGGCTCCAAGAGTCTGTGTGGGTCCTGTGACGGCTCCCCCGCCCGTTCTCTGACCCATAGCTCTACCTACACCAAGCTGAGCGACCATGCGCTGGGGGATAAGAACGGGAACGGCCTGTCAGGGGAGGAGAACCATGACAGCGGCTTTGTGTGCTGTGGGGAGAGTCACAGTCACAGTGCAGCCAGCAGTCACAGGGCAGACAGCAGTCACAGGGCAGACTTACTCCTGGAGGCAGCCTTCCTATCTGAAGAGACAGCCTCACTGCTCAGCACCTACTCCCACCTGCCACAGTCCTCCACCTACGAGAAGCTGTGCACCGGGCAGGACAGGGTGGTGCCCCTGCGCTGTGCCATGGGTGGGGCGGGCAGCACCAACCACTCCTGTCTGTCCCACCACCACCTGTACCTCCACCACCTCAGGGAGCAGGCCGTCCAGACAGAGAGCTGCCCCGTCCCGGTGGGGTTGGGCTACGCCTCTGACCTGGACACCATCACCGAGCGCACCTTCCGCTCTCAGGCCTGCAGCCCCACCTCCACCTGGGTCTCAGATGAGGGAGACGACCTGGACTCGGTTACCATGACGTCAGTCACCATGACAACTCTCACAGCTACAACAGCTGAGCCCGCTCCTGCTACTCCTTTACCCAGCTCTGCCTCTGTCTCCTGTGCAGTGGATATGGCCTCCCTATCAGTGAAGGAGGATGGGAAGATGGTGGGAGAGTTGGAGAGGCATAGAGAGGTAGTGGGGGAGGGCGCAGTGGGGATGGTAGAGGTAGGCAAGCAGCAGGAGGAGGAGGAGGTGGGGTTGGTAGAGTTGTGTAAGCAGGAGGAGGTAAAGGTGCTGGGGTTGGTGAGGGAGGGGAAGCAGGGGGAGGTCAGGGAGTTAGATCTATATAATCAGAGGGAGGAGGTTTTGGAGGTGAAGAATCAGAGAGCGGTTGAGGAGGTGAGGTCAGTGGAGGTGGAGGAGCGGCCCCACACCTCCCAGCCCAGGAGCAGCTCGCTACAGGAGATAGCTGGGGTGACAGTGGTGGAGGTTGATGATGATGAAGAGGCTGAGGTTCAGGGAGCAGTAGGGGGAGCAGAGGAGTCTACCTCTTCTGAGTCTGGACCCGCAGTGAAGAGCTACTGGAGCCGCCACTTCCTGGTGGACCTGCTGGCAGTGGCTGTGCCCGTGGTTCCCACGGTGGCATGGCTGTGCCAGGGGGCACGGCGCGATGGACTGCCAATTTACCACTTCGGCTCACTGCTGCGTGGCTGCTGCACAGTGGCCCTCTCCTCCCTGCGCAGGGGCGGGGGAGTCAGGCACTACCCCGCGGGCACAGGTGGGGGAGCCATGGGGGGCACAGAGATCTGAGACAGGCCCCATGACAGCCTGGGAACTGCACACACACAGCACTGCCCTCTCTGGTCCTGGGTCCTGGGTTTGTCCTCCACCTGAAGTACTGGGTAAAGAAAGGAGGGGAGCGATGATTTTGAATAAATTATTCTGAAGACAGGACAGCCCCAGCAAACCATATAACCCTCTCTGGAGGTGGCCTCTTCCACCTCTTCTGCTAGACTGAGAAGGGACACCAGGATGTGTTGAACTGACACTAAATGGTAGAACTGTACGATTCAATGGATACTGAATGGCCGGAGTGTGACTGATGGTGATTGTAAGCACTCTCTCTTGTGTGCAGGGAGACTGAAAGGTCTGTCCGTCACTGTGGCTCCCTTTATTGGGCCAGTTCCATTTTGACTCGTGTGTAAGAAATGTGTGTGATCACATGACGTGTGTTGTGAGTGTGCAGCATGTGTGTTCTTCTCTGTGTTGTATTGCGTTGTGTAGCCAAAGCACCTAGATGTCTGGAGGCAATCGCAGCCATGGCTGTGCAGTAGTTGGTATGCTCATTTACGAGTGAATGACTGAAGTCTTGACACATGGCAGTTGCCCCCTAAAGGTACCAGGCAAGCTGCTGCTGTACATTTCTGCTTCCTGTCACTGGTGTCCTAGATTAACAATCACTCTTGTAGCATTCAGTCCATGTCTGTCGTCCAAGTGTTAGTCATTCCAGACCCATGAACCAGAAACATCTCAAGAAGGAAGCAAATAGAGATATAATAATTGAAACTAAGTTTATTTTTCTTTCAAAAATAGGAAAGGGATTATGGACTTTGTTGTTCTTGGGGTGTTTGCAGTGTCATGCCTGAGTTGGAAGAATCTGAGTGTCTTATTGTTTAGGGCTGTAATGGATGTAGTCATTGATGTGAAATAGTTGAAAGGCTGAGCAAGGACTGTACTGTAATGTTTAAATATAAGTCTTTGTTAGCGATTTCTGAGCCAAACAAGTGCTAACTGATGTCCACAAGATTGTGATGCAACCAACAAGAACAGTCCTTTGAGTGGAAGTACATTGAGTTCTTTAGAGAAGAAACAGGATATATCTTATTTCTTTAATTTATTAACAATGTTTTGCACTATTATTCACTTTATGAGGCTAAGCAACTACTTGAAGTCAAGTTTGTGTGTTTCCAAAGTCGAATGCGGCCACAGTTTTGCTTCTGAGTTTTTTTTGTTGTGTTCACTATACTTTCTCACAGGTACAACTGTCTAATGAAATATGTTTCAAAGTAAAGGTGCCATTTTTCTTTGAACACTGAAAACTGTTGCCTTCCGTCCATAACGTTCTTTTCCTGTAGTGTTTTAGCCGTAGGGAATATCCTTCTCAAAAATGTTTCGCTGCTTTCTGGAATGTGCGTTGGGATGTGCATTTGTGGTGCTGTTTCTTCTATCCCTCTTCATTTCTGCTGCTTGACAATCCCTTCTGTGTGTGTTTCTGCAGATGTAACCTCTTCACCGTGACTTCCAGCACCTATGAATAGTGAAACACACGAGCAGCACTGACAAAATAGATTGAGTGGTGAATTAATGAAACGCTTGGGAGTTGTCTTACACACTTTTCAACGTCGTCATGTGCTTTAGATTTGAACACTTTCCACAACCCTGTTGGAATTTTGTATTGTGTCTTGATATTGTGCGTTGCTCTAGTTCTTCCCCGTCATGTTTCACATCATCATGACCTGTGAATTGTCCCCCTGCCATTTGTAAAGCCTGCTTGGTGTAAGTGGTTCAGGAAGCCTCTGCATTTTTTTTAATTAAAAGCCATACTCCTTTCTGTAAGGTGAATGTGTTTGAGAATGTCTCTAGCAGAAACACAATGATGAAAATAGTGTGATTGATAATCATATTGATATGCATTTGTAGATGACTCACCTGAAGTCTCCCCAACAGTACATGGGGTGTTTTGGCCAATAATTGGAAAAACGTCTGATCTGATTGGTCAAATGACAAATTAGTGGCAATATATCAGAATTTGGCTACCTGTGTAAACAAAGCCATCGCTTGTTAAACCTGTACTGGACTATTTTATATTTCTCAAGCAATTTCATTGGTGTTTGAACAGTAAAACAACGCCTCTTCATTATGTACCTCTACGCACAACAAAACAAGCTTAACAGTAATGTGTGTGTCTGTGATGTTAAGTGAATTACTAAAGGCTAACGGGTCATGCTTATGTTATAGTTACCGTCTGCTAATTGCTTGTTATTTTCCTGGGTTTTGAAGCATAATTAGATTTCTGATGTTCTGGTCTTGCCACCATAGTACTTTAACAAGCCCAGCTCTCTCCATCGGATGCTTGATTTGATTTGGTAATGCACTGCTATGATGTTAGTGTGTCTGTCCTTTGGGATAATTCCCTTTCCCCAAAGTGTACTGTTTTTGTGTGAAATGCTTTAAGCATCAACAAAGATGATCCGGGTGATGGGTTTATTTATAGCTCAAAAGAACTACCAAAATCACATTGGTAGTCATTGGACTTTGCATTTGGACATACCTGTAGGTCATTGGAGCTTACGTTAGGACATACCTGTAGGTCATTGGAGCTTACGTTAGGACATACCTGTAGGTCATTGGAGCTTACGTTAGGACATACCTGTAGGTCATTGGAGCTTACGTTAGGACATACCTGTAGGTCATTGGAGCTTACGTTAGGACATACCTGTAGGTCATTGGAGCTTACGTTAGGACATACCTGTAGGTCATTGGAGCTTACGTTAGGACATACCTGTAGGTCATTGGAGCTTACGTTAGGACATACCTGTAGGTCATTGGAGCTTACGTTAGGACATACCTGTAGGTCATTGGAGCTTACGTTAGGACATACCTGTAGGTCATTGGAGCTTACGTTAGGACATACCAGTAGGTCATTGGAGCTTACGTTAGGACATACCAGTAGGTCATTGGGAGTCATTGGAGCTTACGTTAGGACATACCTGTAGGTCATTGCTATATATATATATATATATTGCTCAAAAAAATAAAGGGAACACTAAAATAACACATCCTAGATCTGAATGAATGAAATATTCTTATTAAATACTTTTTTCTTTACATAGTTGAATGTGCTGATTTGGAGTCACACTCAAAATTAAAGTGGAAAACCACACTACAGGCTGATCCAACTTTGATGTAATGTCCTTAAAACAAGTCAAAATGAGGCTCAGTAGTGTGTGTGGCTTCCACGTGCCTGTATGACCTCCCTACAACGCCTGGGCATGCTCCTGATGAGGTGGCGGATGGTCTACTGAGGGATCTCCTCCCAGACCTGGACTAAAGCATCCGCCAACTCCTGGACAGTCTGTGGTGCAAGTGGTGTTGGTGGATGGAGCGAGACATGATGTCCCAGATGTGCTCAATTGGATTCAGGTCTGGGGAACGGGCGGGCCAGTCCATAGCATCAATGCCTTCCTCTTGCAGGAACTGCTGACACACTCCAGCCACATGAGGTCTAGCATTGTCTTGCATTAGGAGGAACCCAGGGCCAACCGCACCAGCATATGGTCTCACAAGGGGTCTGAGGATCTCATCTCGGTACCTAATGGCAGTCAGGCTACCTCTGGCGAGCACATGGAGGGCTGTGCGGCCCCCCAAAGAAATGCCACCCCACACCATGACTGACCCACTGCAAACCGGTCATGCTGGAGGATGTTGCAGGCAGCAGAACGTTTTCCACGGCGTCTCCAGACTGTCACATGTGCTCAGTCTGAACCTGCTTTCATCTGTGAAGAGCACAGGGCGCCAGTGGCGAATTTGCCAATCTTGGTGTTCTCTGGCAAATGCCAAACGTCCTGCACGGTGTTGGGCTGTAAGCACAACCCCCACCTGTGGACGTCGGGCCCTCATACCACCCTCATGGAGTCTGTTTCTGACCGTTTGAGCAGACATGCACATTTGTGGCCTGCTGGAGGTCATTTTGCAGGGCTCTGGCAGTGCTCCTCCTTGCACAAAGGCGGAGGTAGCGGTCCTGCTGCTGGGTTGTTGCCCTCCTCCACATCTCCTGATGTACTGGCCTGTCTCCTGGTAGCGCCTCCATGCTCTGGACACTACACTGACAGACACAGCAAACCTTCTTGCCACAGCTCGCATTGATGTGCAATCCTGGATTAGCTGCACTACCTGAGCCACTTGTGTGGGTTGTAGACTCCGTCTCATGCTACCACTAGAGTGAAAGCACCGCCAGCATTCAAAAGTGACCAAAACGTCAGCCAGGAAGCATAGGAACTGAGAAGTGGTCTGTGGTCACCACCTGCAGAACCACTCCTTTATTGGGTGTCTTGTCTTAATTGCCTATAGTTTCCACCTGTTGTCTATTCCATTTGCACAACAGCATGTGAAATGTATTGTCAATCAGTGTTGCTTCCTATGTGGACAGTTTGATTTCACAGAAGTGTGATTGACTTGGAGTTACATTGTGTTGTTTAAGTGTTCCCTTTATTTTTTTGAGCAGTGTGTATAGCACTTAATGTTGTGACATTGATAAAGAGGTAGTCTAGTGTTTTGTTTGGAAAGCAGTGTATTAACAGGGTTGTTACTGTATCCTACATCCATGTCACTCATCTTTATTTTACAATGTGATTGGAAGATATCTTAGTACCTCAGATATATTCTGTTTTTTATACATTCAGTCCAATTCAGAGCACTGTATTGTTGCTCTGAGGTAGGTTGTGTCAGTGACAGTACATGTGCATTAATGTGAGATTGTACTGTATATCCCAGAGAAACCCACACAATCTTGGTGGAAATCATGACGTTTTCTCTTTGAGGGTATTGTATTGAATGTGCGGTATCATGTCTAATTGTCAGATTATTTGTTGGATGTAAAGGGATCTGTATCAAAGATGGTTATGAGACATATCTTTACCTGACGGACATTTTCCCTCCTAAATGCCTTGTATGGGGATCAAGTAGCCATCATTAATAGCTATAGATCAATTATCTTAATGGCAATAGTGTGTACAGTGCAGACACAGTTCATGAGTACAGATGCATTTTCACTCCCACCATACTGTATAAAGCAAAACCAAAAGGCCCCATATTAAACCGCATGATGTAAAACTGACACTTGTGTTTCTGTTCAGTTATCCACAAAGTACTTTCAAATGTTTTCACTAAATGGAGGTAATTTAAAATCGCTGTGGAAAAGGAATTTAACCAAGTTGTTGTAAAATGATTTTTAGGTTTGAGTCTCATGGGCATTCCCACTATTGTGTTCTGGCAGCCTTTAAAGGATAACGTCACCTGTTGAGAAGGTATGAAACCCGATATGAAGGAATGTGGCCCGAGTCCATCCATACTTTAGAGCCATACTGTCAAGATTACCTAAGCACTATGGCTGGTTATTAGTAGTCCAAAGGCCAATTTAAAGGGATTAAATCACCTAAAATTGTACAAGGCAGAAGATGGGTGTTCTAAACTAGAGTAAATAGGTTGATATGTGGCGGCAGGGTAGCCTAGTGTTGGACTAGTAACCGGAAGGTTGCAAGTTCAAACCCCTGAGCTGACAAGGTACAAATCTGTTGTTCTGCCCCTGAACAGGCAGTTAACCCACTGTTCCTAGGCCGTCATTGTAAATAGGAATTTGTTCTTAACTGACTTGCCTAGGTAAAAAAAAAAAAAGGACATATACTCTGAGTAAAGGGAGTGGACAGCAGAATGAATGAACAGAATGATTATTTATTTGTTTTACAGTTATTTTGTATATAAACGTTTAGATTCTAGCATTCAGAATGATGGCTGTATGATTTATCAAAGATTACAAAAAGAAAGCAACCAAACGAACAGCAAAGGAACATTCAGAGAAACATGATTGAACCCTAGATATGTTTTATTTGTTGATTACTTTGTGCATCAAACAAATCAATTCCCAGAGTTAACTTCTCCATACTTGTTGACATACTTCCTAGTTTATTTTGACTCCACTTGAACAATAACAAAACACTGAAATGGTTAGAGGAAAGACTACCTCTAACAGGAAGTGGAAAGTGCACTTAGTGGATCCGCCCAGCGTAACACCCCAGCTGCATAGGGGAACGATCAACAACCATGGGGGTCATTGGCTTTTACAGCATTTTGACACAAAGGGTGAAAGTTCACGAGCCAATGATCCATTTCCATGCTATATTTGAGGAAGCTCTGGACTCGTGGTAATGTTCATGTCTTTAAAATAAATGTGTACTCAATGCAATGCCACATACATAATGTAATACTTGACTACAAGAATTATCATATAAAAAGATGAAATGTAAATATAGACAGAGGGATGAAGTATAAAAGGAACTACATTGAATAACTATTGTTACGATGAAGGTGATTGTGATACAATAGGGTTTTTCGAAAGAGAAAGAACCCCATTGGACGTTTAGGGGCCCAATGGGAACCATCCTGCAGGAGAACGTGGTCACGTTCTGGTCCTCACACCTCTGGCACAGAGTGGTCCATGGCTGATCGCAGGAGACCGCTGGACATTCTAACAAAAACAAAAATGCATTCTATTAATCTAAATGGCTAAGTATTTTACCAGCGTTACTGATCTGAGGAAACGGTGTAATGCTATTCCTTAGACACTCAGCTCCTGACCGGTTACCTCTTGATCATGTGTTCGTAGATGAACTTGGGCATGATGGTGATGGTCATAGCTGTAGGGGAGGTGGTCAGGATGTCCTTGATCTGAGCGTCCTGCACATAAACAGAGTATTAGCATACACAAGACAATTTTGACACATTCTTCGTTATGGAGAAGTCTCCGTCAACAGTTACAAGTCAAAACTCACCTTGAGGCCGATAACATTCTGGCCGTTGATCTCACAGATGTAGTGGTCGGTCAGAAGGCCATTGCGAGCGGCCGAACCATCCTTGACCAGCGAAGTGATGTTGCCCGACTTGAAGATGAACCCAACGTGACCCGAGCTGTCTTTGTGCATGGTGACAGTACGCTGGAACGGCCTGAAGTCAGACCACAAACAAAGACAAATTAGGTACTCAAATGCTCAAGACGGGCACTTAGTAGTAGCGCAGTCCACTTTCTCCTAAAATCTCTCAAATGGGTTAGGGTTGGTAGTGGCCTAAAGCTGCTTGTCTATCAAGGACAATTCTTTTTTTTTTTTTACCATGTCCTTTGATCAGAATGCAGTTTCTCAAAAGATGATACAAATTAGCCTAACAGCAAAAATGTACATCAAGTGTGGTGATATGTCCAGCAGGAGGAGCCAGAGCTACAGTGTGTCAGATTTTCAAAGCACAGAGCATCTCCTCATCTATTAGCATTCCCCCTAATGGCCAGACATACTGATAAACACCAAAACCCCATGACATAATCCAGGAAACTGATCAAACTGGACTACACTGGTTCCTCTCTGGAGGTCTTCCTAGATTCCTGCTTTCTAGGGAGTTGTTCCCAGCCATTGTGCTTCTGCTTCAGCTGTTTCAGTGTTCAAACCAGGTATTTGTGAAGCACTGTGTGACAACTGCTGATGTAAAAAGGGCTTTATAAAATACATTTGATTAAAATATTGGTCGTCATTCATTTGGTATTCATTAGGATTCCCATTAGCCGCTGCAAAAGCATCAGCTACTCTTCCTGGGGACCACATGACATTGTGCAGAACATCATTAGTCAAGGACTGAAATACATACCTTTAAAACATCACACATAGCCTGCATATCAGTACATACATCTGGGTCTAATACATAGTACAGTGCAAATTATAATACAACATAAGTCTCTTCACAGTCCCCTTTGTACAGTAAGGTGTTCTTTTAAAACTGGTTTTATTGCTAATTTGGGGTGGCAGAGAGTTTCATGTAGTTAATACAGACCTGGGGACTGTGAAGACACCTCTGGTTGCATGTCTTGTGCTGTTCCGATGGGTGTCCAAACTGTGTGCCAACTGATTGAACAGACAGTTCGGTACCTTCAACACATCAACACCTCGCACAAAGACCAATAGTGATGCAGTCAATCTCTCCTCAACTTTGAGCCAGGAGAGAATGATATGCATGTTACTGACACTTTCACTCAGTCTACATCTAAGTGCAACACGTGCTGCTTCATCTCCTTACCTGTCCCGGACGATGAGCTCGATGCGGGTCTCAGCCGCGGCCTTCAGGACTTTGTGGGCCTTGTCCAGGCTCCAGCCAGCACAGTTCTGCCCGTTGATCTGGAGGACCTGGTCCCCGAAGCGCAGACCCCCCAGGGCGGCCGGGGAGTTGGCTTGAACCAACTGGATAAACACTCCCTGAGGAGGAGAGGAAATACAACATGTTCCACTGAAGTTAACAACACACTGCATAATCTCCCCTGCTGGAATAACAGATTCCTCTTAGGTCTGCAGTGGAAATTAGATACAGTGCATTCGTAAAGAATTCAGACCCCTTCCCTTTATTCACATTTTATTACGTTACAGCCTTAATCTATAATTGATTAAATAAAACATTTCCCTCAATCTACGCGAAAACCAGTTTAGACATTTTAGCAAATGTATTTAAAATAAAACACAAAAATACATTTGTATTCAGACCGTTTGCTATGAAACTCGAATTTGAGCTCAGGTGCATCCTGTTTCCATTGATCATTCTTGAGATGTTTCTACAACTTGGAATCCACCTGTGGTAAATTAAATTGGATTGGACATGATTTGGAAAGCCACACCTGTCTATATAAAGGTCCCACAGTTGACAAAACCAAGCCATGAGGTCGACGGAATTGTGTCGAGACAAATCTGAGGAAGGGTACCAAAAGAATTCTGCAGCATTGAAGGTCCCCAAGAACACAGTGGCCTTCATCATTCTTAAATGGAAGAAGTTTGGAACCACCAAGACTCTTCCTAGAGCTGGCCGCCCGGTCAACCTGAGCAATCGGGTGAGAAGGGCCGTGGTCAGGGAGGTGACCAAGAAACCGATGGTCACTCTGACAGAGCTCCTCTGTGGAGATGGGAGAACCTTCCAGAAGGACAACCATCTGCAGCACTCCACCAATCAGGCCTTTATGGTAGAGTGGCCAGACGAAAGCCACTCCTCAGTAAAAGGAACATGACAGCCCGCTTGGAGTTGGCCAAAAGGCACCTAAAGGACTCGCAGACCATGACAAACAAGATTTTCTGGTCTGATGAAACCAAGATTGAACTCTTTGGGAGAAACTCCCCAAATATAGGTGTGCCAAGCTTGTAGCGTCATACCCAAGAAGACTTGAGGTTGTAATCACTACCAAAGCTACTCCAACAAAGTACTGAGTGAAGGGTGTGAATACTTATGTAAATGTGATATTTTCAACAAAAAAATAATAATCCTGTTTTTTGCTTTGTCATTATGGGGTAGTGTGTGTAGATTGATGAGAGAAGAAAACCATTTAATCCATTTTAGAATAAGGCTGTAACATAACAAAATGTGGACAAAGTCAAGGGGTCTGAATACTTTCCAAATGCACTGTACATTTATATAGGCTAGACTGCTTATTTAATAAATATTCAGCGATTGCTTTAGGGGGGATTTAAGTTTCTTAGACTGATTTAGAACAAGTGCCTGCGGCCCAGATATAGACTGGCCTGAGGATAGATAACCCCAAGCTTTAGTCTGGTGGTAAGGCTATCATGATGACTCACATTGTCGATGGCCCTCAGCCTCAGGCCGACCTTCTTATCCTGGTCCTTACAGAGAATGATCTCACGCAGGCCGGGTCGGATCTCTGCCCTCCTGATCCCCACGTCTGACCCAGTCACAGGACTCACCATGCCACCGATGCCCATGCCTGAGGGCACTGCCACCTGCTGTAGAGGGAGGGGGGAAGAGACAGGAAGATAAAATTGAGAGAGAATTCAGAGATTGGAAGAGAGATGGCAGGGGTGGAATTGAATGCTACATTAATAAGCAGTTGGAGATGGAATGTCCATGGGAGGAGGTATACTGAACAAAAATATAAAAAACATAACCCAACAATTTACAGGATTTTACTAAATTAGAGTTCATATAACAAAATCTGTCAATTGAAATCAATTAATTAGGCCCTAATCTATGGATTTTACATGACTGGGAATACACATATGCATCTCTTGATCACAGATAGCTTAAAAAAACAAGGTAGGGGAGTTGATCAGAAAAACAGTCACCGCCACCATGGGGAATTCTGTTCACAACGTTGACATCAGCAAACCGCTCGGCCACGCAATGCCATACACGTGGTCTGCAGTTGTGGTCTGAGGCCGGTTGGACATAGTGCCAAATTCTCTAAAACGACGTTGGTAGATAAATTAACATGAAATTCTCTGGCAACAGCTCTGGTGGACATTCCTGCAGTCAGCATGCCAATTGCACTCTCCCTCAAAACTTTAGACATCTGTAGCATTGTGTTGAGTGGGGAAAAAAAGTACATTTTAGTGGTCTTTTATTGTCCCCAGCACAAGGTGCACCTGTGTAATGATCATGCATTTTAATCTGCTTGTTGATATGCCACACCTGTGGTGGATGGATTATCTTGGCAAAGGAGAAATGCTAATTACCAACATTTGAGAAAAATAAGCTTGGTGTACATATGGAACATTTTGGGGCTCTTTTATTCAGCTCATGAAACATGGGACAAACACTTTACACGTTGCCTTGATATTTTTGTTCAGTGTAGATTCAATTCCCAGCATCACCTGGAAAACTTCCACTTGCTAAACCAGGAGGATTAAACCACCTAGAACTTAATAAAGATGATAAGACCTGCTTTTGACATGACTTCTTGTTCCCTCACTCATGTTAGAAGACTAAATCTGCATTGTTTATTTGGCATTTTCTTGAATCTTCTTTTTGGTGTTCTAAAGTGAATAAGAGAACTAAATGTGAGTGGACATAATACTGGGCATTATGAGAGCTCACCCACACACACTGGCCTACACACTGAGGGGGAGCAGACGCCTCACCCACTCATACTCCAGGCTGCTGCCGAGTGAGTCAGTGGTGCTCTTGGAACACAGTGCTACACAGCACTCTGGTTTCTAAAGAGTATTCTATGACTCAGTCTCATAGCGCCTTCAAAACCAATGTCCCTCCTGCCTCCCCCTCAAAAAACTAGGCTACACGTCTCATTCTTGTACAACTCTTGACAAAATATGTACCGGGGGGGGGTTAGTACCATACATCTCTTGTTGAAGCCTTGTGGTTTGCATTTACTAACTACATCCTCTGAATTTACTAGCTGCACTTCCGAATACCATTTTGAATGCAACCTATTCTGTGAGGCAGAGGAAGCTTCAGTCAGGGCCGTGCTGTCTTCACTAGAGACGAACAGGATGTGTTGTGTGAGCTGGCCTGATGGAACTGGGGTCCTCTGTCTGACATCTAAGCATCAGATGTAAGGTCTATATCTATTGCTTCTATAATATTCAGGCATCCACAGACAACTCCTCTTATCCCTCACTCAGCCAATGAGGAGAAAACACTTCTGACCGAGATCACCACTGACATCCTTCACACAAATGCGTCATCTGACATACATCAACAAGAGGTGGGCTCTCTTTCTCGTAGTGCTTGGTGGATTAAAACTACCCACAATACTTACATTGTCTGCCATGGGCACCAGGGCCATGTTCCTCTGCACCTCATCACTGTTGAGGCTCAGGCCCATGTACTCTCCCAGATCCTCCAGGTTAGGGTACAGGGCTAGAAGAGAACACCACATGAATACAATAATGCATTTGGACGATGCTAATTATGACTCCTGGCTGTGGCAAAAAATAATCAATGGTTTAATGTGGATTTTGTCCCTATGGGCCTTCAGACAATTCAAGGTCAGGGGAATTTGACTCAATATACATTTTGCATCGACTACCCTCTTAAAATAAAACATGCGATATTCAGAAGTCAACCAATCAGAACACAATACTGACAAAGAACATTTTCTGTATGTCTCTTCAGTCGGTATGTGTTACAATATTTACATAATGAGCAATAAGAGGCATTGAACACTCCTACATTGTGATGGGTTGTATTCAGTCACACTGACCACTAAAGCAGGGTTAGTCTTGAGCTGCTCTGGAGGAATGCTACTAATAACCTGGCTGCTGTGCTGTAGCAAATGTATTTAAAATAAAACACAAAAATACATTTGTATTCAGACCGTTTGCTATGAACCTTGAATTTGAGCTCAGGTGCATCCTGTTTAGACTGATATGATAAGACGGAGACAGTCAAACAGTAGACAAGCATAGAAGTCATACTGGCTATAGGGCACTATTTTTGGTTCAAGCAAAGGAACACAGAGACCACCACCCACACAGACCACAGATGCTGTGTGTGAGAAGGATTTGCAGACAGCGATTCACCCAACCACCGCCTACACGCATCATTACAACCTCTTCCTATGAAGAGGGAGGGGGACGAGGGGGGGCAGGAGTGGGAGCTGTGTTTGGGCTGTAGTCCAGTGATGATGCCAGGGCCATTTCCTTCACCTCCTTTCCAGTCTGTCCCCTTCAGGCCTGAGAAAAAAACACCCCTCCCCCTCCTCAGCCCTGCTGCTCGGCCAGCCTTCTCCATGGCAACCCTAAACTAGCTCCACTGGAAGAAAACAAAAGCCCAGAGGACATCCCATCCTGAGAGAGAACCGGCAAGAGAGAGCAAGAGTGAAAGAGGAGAACAAGTGAAAAAGAGCAGAAAAAACACATTTTCCTCCCCCTGGGCCCCCTGTCCATCTTCTACTTTCCTTTTCTCTTGTACTCCAGCATCATCCTCCCCCATTCGGACTCGTGCATTGAGGGACTACTCACTGCAGTCTCCCTGCCCATTTCACCCTCACTCAAAGACCCTGAGGCTGAGAGGAGTGAGAGCCACGGAGTAGGAGCTGAGGGAAATTACATTCACTCCCCTGGTAGGCCCAAGACCCCATCTCACTCCCATCCTCTCTCTATGCATTTATCTATTTCCCCTCAATACCACAAAACACGATAGAGGGCAAATGCCTGCCTGCTCTAAGAATAGACTGATTCAGGGAAGACCACCAACAGAGACAAAGATGGAGAGGGAAACCAAGTGACAAAAGAGTAGGGAGAAAGTGAGAGATCAGGGCCCGTGTTCACAAAGCATCTCAGAGTGCTGATCTAGGATCAGGTCCCGCTCTTATTATGATTTAAAAGACAAAACAGATGCTAAATAAGCACTCCTACTCTGAGATGCTTTGTGAATATGGGTCCTGGTCTGCAGGAAGGCAACAAACAGGGAATCTATAAAATAAGGTATGTGATCTTTAACGTGTGATACAGGCCTCACAGAGCCAGGGACCTACTTGTTGATGGCATCCCCAGGCCAGCAGCCTGTGGCTGGTAGGTCCCCTCAGCGATGGCTGGGGTAGCAGTGGTATGGGCAAATTGGGCTTGGGCCTAGGGAGAAAGACAGTAGAGCAGTGTATTAAGTTGTCATACTGAAACTCAATACAACTCTTACAGTATAAGAGGACTTCTCCCCCGGCTATCCATCCACACACACAAACAATACCATTAAGCTAGCAAATGCAAATCAGTACAAATCTTTGTAAGAACAGCCACTTCATTCTTCTTGGAAGTGAAAAAACAGGAAAGGTAATAACGTTGTCCCACCTTACAATAATATGCAGCTGGACTGATCCATTAGAACATTTATTTGGAAGACAAAACGTCACTAGTGAGTGTAATGGACCCTAGAACACCTTGGCGTAAACTTCAGAGTACTGCTCCAATTTGTCTTCCTCTCTTTTTAACAAAGAGCAAGGCCGATTTAATTAAAATGTTTATTTTGGTTTTAGTCTCCCGCTAGCTTCATTGTTATCAGGAAGAGAACTTGATCAGCCGAGAGGAGCTCAGAGTAGGCTACTTCAAAATGGTTGAATATTCTGTCTGATACTTGGTTTGCCTTACCTTCATGACCTTGTCCACCTTAAGATCCTCGAGAGATGGATACAGCGACATTCTGTGTGGGGAAAAAAACAAAATAAACTGTTTAAGTGTTGGCATGTGAGGAGTAAAAACTGCATCAATACAAATGGGAGCTCACCCATCAACTGCTAACACTTTGATGAGAATCAATAGATGAAATTTAGGGTGAGGACAGGTCCAGAGGGGGAAAGCCTATTTGAGATAACAGCCCGATGGAGTCTCGACCACACAGACAGAATTGTTGGGAGGGCACAGCAGTTGGTCTGTCTGTCGATAGACCGTGACCATACACAGCTCTGACCGTGTGACAGACATGGAATGGCATTGGGACTCCAGAACCATAAAGTTCTTAATGAGATTCCTGTTTTTCAATTAAGTGTTTCACCACTAATCCACCATGATCTGTTTCTGCCCATCCAGCACCCATTTATCATTGCACATCCTTTCATTATTGTGAGATGAAAAATAGAGAGAAAGGTAGCTAATGGCAACAGAAAGATGTGATGTAGGCTAAGGAGTAGATGGGTGGTCAGAAACCTCACAGCCTACAAGACCAAACAAACAAGTCAGAGAAAGCCTTATTATCCACATAGTTTCTAAATGGTTAGTTCTAGAACTAGCCCAGCTTGACAGTAGCCTACAAGCTAAGGCTAAAACAGTCAAAACATACACAGCAGGCAGAATGTGTCATCGTTCACACACAGCCATCCCTCAGGCACTTCCTTGGTTAGAAAACATGTTATGCAAGCCTCAGCCTGCTATCTGCCTTGTCCCCACTGAACGAGCACACTGCCAAAATATCTCAATGAGCCGCGTTTGATCTCTGGTCGTCTACAATCAAGAAAAAAAAACATTGACGGGCATAAAAAAAAGTTGATAGCAACTGTACTAAAACCAAGAAAGGTAAACTGAAACCTATTAGCAAACACTGAAAAATATGAGGAAGCTTGTTGTGGTATCTGCTTGGTATGTGAAAGGCCTGATGTGTGGTCTGGGATACAACATACTGAGAGTGAATAAAGACAAAGTACTTGCGCTCTCAAAGCTGGAAAACAAATAACACAGAAATGATCATGGAAAACCACCATCACATGGCTGAGGAAGACAGAGCTAAACTAATGGATCTAGGCCTAATTGAATAGCGAGGGAAACAGGATGACAGTGCAAATTCCCTTTTACTAGAAGTGGTACAGCCAGAGGTAATGAGCAACTAAGAGCTCACTTATATTACACTCATTAGAAAGAAAGGAAAAGGTGGGACATGAAACTCAGAGAAAGAGGGAATGACATCATGACTGAGTACACACTTTCAGTATACAGAGTAAATAGAGATCAGCTGTAGCACAGAGCATAGCAGAAACTCAACAAACCCTGAGTTTAAAGCAGATACCATGCCCAAGAGTGCGAGCCCTGTCACTTATGAATGACTAATCATCATGCAACGCAACACACACACACCTTGCCTTTAAGGACAAAGGCTTAACGCTGGGCCAACTGTGCGACGCCCTATGGGACTCCCAATCATGGCCTGATGTGATACAGCCTGGATTTGAACCAGTGTCTCCCGACCCATCCTGTCTCAGCCTCCAGTATTTATGCTGCAATAGTTTGTGTCGGGTGGCTAGGGTCAGTCTGTCATATCTGGAGGATTTCTCCTGTCTTATCCGGTGTCCTGTGTGAATTAAAGTATTCTCTCGCTCTCTCTGAGGACCTGAGCCCTAGGACCATGCCTCAGGACTACCTGGCCTGATGACTCCTTGCTGTCCCAAGTCCACCTGGTCGCGCTGCAGCTCCAGTTTCAACGGTTCCGTCTGCGGCTATGGAACCCTGACCTGTTCACTGGACGTGCTACCTTTTCCCAGACCGGCTGTTTTCAATTCTCTATAGACAAGAGGAGCGGTAGAGAAACTTTAAATGATCAGCTATGAAAAGCCAACTGACATTTACTCCTGAGGTGCTGACCTGTTGCACCCTCTACAACCACGGATTATTATTTGACCCTGCTGGTCATCTAAGAACATTTGAACATCTTGGCCATGTTCTGTTATAATCTCCACCCGGCACAGCCAGAAGAGGACTGGCCACCCCTCATAGCCTGGTTCCGCTCTAGGTTTCTTCCTAGGTTCCAGCCTTTCTTGGGAGTTTTTCCTAGCCACTGTGCCTTCTACACCTGCATTGCTTGCTGTTTGAGGTTTTAGTCTGGGTTTCTGTACAACACTTTGTGACATCACCTGATGTAAAAAGGGCTTTATAAATCAATTTGATTGATTGATTTACTATTGTGCTTTTCTGATGGTGTTGGTGTATGCGTACATTGAACAACTTATTCATTAGAATATGGTTGAGAAAGGAAAAGTCCAAAAAGTGCTGTTCCTTTGTCACTTCTCTATTACTGACAGTGACACCATCTTTTGTGAAAAGATCACAAGATCTGCTGTATGCTAGGAACAGGAAATGGGAACTTAGAGGTAGGCAATGATACACTTACCATGACCACAGATCACACACGACTAAATGAAGAAAAAAAACGATACAACACACAGCTTACTTAGAAGAAAAAAAAACACTCCTACACATGTATAAACCATATCCCACAACATTGATGCAAAATACACTTACTCCTACATGCATAACACTGCCAAATGAATACAACCAAATCCTTGTTCCACTAAAAGACCATCATACAAAAAGAACAATTGTGAAAAGACATAACCCTACTAACTAGTTAAGACTACTACACAGTAATACGGATAAAAATAAGCACAACAATGTGAACATTCAGCACAATCCCAGAGCCAATCTAAACATGCCGACCACAATTACATTACTGAGAAACTTCCTGCTCAGGCCCAGACTACACTACGCATCCCATTCACAGACGAGGGAGACAAACACTCCATTATGTCATTGAGCACCAAGGCACTTTCCAGGTTTTCATCTCAACTGTTCCTTTTATCTCCTTCACCCATTCAGAAACATGGCCCGGGTTATTCCCAGGTAAGCTTGGAAAATAACATTTATCCTCCTCAACTAGGATCTACAAGTTTTTTTTTTAGGACTGATGTGGGTGGAATTCCTTAACAAGAATAGACTAACTTTGAGACTCAAATAGGGACAGAAGAACAATGTGTTTCTGACAAAAAAAATATCCTGAGTGATGCAACTTCCGTCGCTCTGCAGGAAATACCAACATCCATTTTTGTAAACTGGCTTTTGGTCTAGCCACTACCCCGATATGTCCAGCAGCAGCAACAATCAGAGGGGTAAATTTCAGCACTTCCTTGAGCCTGAACGAATTGGCAAGATACATGAGGAATGGTATCCCCTTGGCAACGTATTCTGGTCTATTGACATGGTTGAGAAAGGGAGTCATGGCTAGAGAGAGCAGGGATGGTGGGGGAGGAGGAAAACTATGACAATGATCACAAGGTCTGTTATAACTTATGTTTGAACTGTTATGTCCAGGGCACCACCACTATGGCAGCACTCACCCTCTTTTTCAACCAGTATATACCAAATCTTCTCCTTCAAAGCCCTACTGCACCATAGCATAAACATATCAATAAGTGTCAATTCAGTGTCTAGAGGGTGACTGATATTATTCTAAAACAGAAGGTAGACATTGTGCCAAACTTGAACCTATTATTAACCACATTTTCCTAAACCTGGTTACAGCTAGCTCTAGTTAGATCCCTGTAATATATGGATATGTATTTAGAGTTGGGCCAATGCGGTTTCTGGATGATACATTTCAACATTTTATGGCAGCCATGTTAGCTCCCCATTAACATTACATGGGGGATATTTAAACAATGCAATGGAACCAAATGTCTAGAATAAGAACAATATTCAACATTCTAAAAGTTGTCCCAACTCTCTTAACGTTAATATGGCTCTGGAGCTAGGTTACAGCTCTACACACATCTCTAGTGTGACATTTTACATTCTCCAGAATGTGTCAAGAAATCAGATAATATCACGAGTAGGGGATTGAAACATTGAGTTGAACAGTTGTAAACATCCAGTTATCGTTAGCTAACTAGCTAGTTATCTAGTTTGTTAGCTAGCTAGTTAGCTACTTCACTGGCTAGGCTAACTTTATTAGCATTACTTAATATGACTAACAATTTGACACCATATAGACGGCACATATATTAGCTGGCTAGATAGCAAACGTGGTTAGTTAGTTAACTGTTATATGCTAGCTAAACTATAGGACTTAATCAGCTAAAAAAACAAAGTTGTGGCTAAACAGTAACTAGTAGTAACTAGCTAGGTTTGACAGTTAGCTAACTAAATCAACGTATCAAGACAACATTCTTTGTTCATCTAATCTTGGCTAACACGTCGCTGGTAAACTAACTTGGCTATACCAATCACAACCTTGCTTCGATAACAGGTAAAGTTAGATAGGTAGCTCGCTATATTATCCCTTATTCATGATTTAAATTCGATTGCAATTACATTAGCTAGCTAAATTAGATACGCTAGCTAACGGAAGATGTGGTTAGAAATATGTAAACTCACCTTAAACGTTTTGGTTGTCAATATATTAGAAAAATCTCAGAATATAGTTCCAATACACTTCTCCTTTTCTGCTGCGTACTTTGGACGACACCACTGCTGCTGAGAAGTGATATTCCTGAGCGATAGAGTGATATTCTGAGTCACCTCACCGCTCATTTCCTGGTCGACAAACGCAAGTCAATCACTTGTGACGTAAACCAATGACCGCCTAGCAGCTGCTGTTGATTTTGTCACAAGATTATTACTTACTCGACGCAATAGTTAGCTACATAATGAATGTATGATGAATATCTTTGCAAGTACAGCATGTTGAAATTGAGAAATCTGGGGAGGTTATAGACAGAATATGTGCAGGAACTATAAATGGGTGAAAAATATGAGCATAGGCTAGAAATCAGTGGTGTAAAGTAACTAGCTAAGCAAAAAATACATTTAAGTACTACTTAAGTAGTAAGTGGTAGTATCTGTACTTTACTTTACTATTTAGATTTTTGACAACATTAACTTTTACTCCACTATATTACTAAAGAATATATATACTTTTTTACACCCATGCCTTTTCCCTGACACCCAAAAGTACATGTTACATTCTGAACGTTTAGGCAGGACAGCAATATGGCTGTCCATAAAATAAAATAAAAACTAGAACATGGTGCCGTCTGGTTTTCTTAATTTAAGGAATTTCATGTATAGCATTGACTTTTACTCAAGCATGCCAATTGAGTACTTTTTCCACCACTGTACTTAAGTACATTTAAAACCAGATAGCCTAAGTAGTATTTTACTGGATGACTTTCACTTTAGTAATTTTATATTAAGGCATTTTTAATTTTACTCAAGTAGTATGACAACTGAGTAATGCACAGTGGGAAAATGATGCCACTCCTCTATGGCTGCGTTTACACAGGCAGTCTAATTCTCATATTTTGCCAAGAATTGGTCTTTTGACCAATCAGATCAGAAATGTTGCCAGTAATTGGGCAAAAGATCAGAATTGGGCTGCCTGTGTAGCCGTAGGCTTGCTATGACTGATAGTTTATACAGGTAACTGCCAAAATAAATGAAACCCCAACATAAAGTGCCATAATAGAGCATTGGGTCACTAGGAGACACCAGTCTGTCTGTAACACCATTCTTCCACAAGAAATTACATAATTTGGTGTTTTGTTTATGGAAAACACTGTTTTAGGCACTGCTCCAGAACATACCAGAAATGTTCAATTGGGTTAAGATCTGTGCACGCACGCACTTTTAGCCATTTTAGGCATTTTTATACAAGACCCTAAGCATGATGGGACGTTAATTGCTTCATTAATAACTTTCAATATACTTTGTTTCCCTCATTTACTCAAGTGTTTAATTATTTTGGAAGTTACCTGTATATTTTATTCCCCTCAAACTCGACTCTGGACATTGAAGCCAATGCCACTGCTTGTTTGCATTGTCTCTCTCTATAGCCAAAATAGACTAATTCAACACTGATACTTTAAAATTGTTTTATCCTTGATGCCAG
The DNA here is from genome assembly GCF_057628025.1 of Oncorhynchus mykiss. Classification (NCBI taxonomy): domain Eukaryota; kingdom Metazoa; phylum Chordata; class Actinopteri; order Salmoniformes; family Salmonidae; genus Oncorhynchus; species Oncorhynchus mykiss. The sequence goes on from NC_143030.1 coordinate 53,369,803, forward strand.
ATAATCCATTAATTGACTCAGGATAAATCAAATGTATGCATACCCATATATCAGCGCAACAGTATAGTCTACCACCAATTTCCCACTTTTTCCTGACAACCAGATACCCAATATCCCTCTATGCCCTACCATTGACATCACAGAGACCTAAAGGGGGAAATATATATATAGTTTTTCCCAAAGCAGCTTAGAGATCAGTTTGCCTGCGTATGTAACTCGGCACACAAATAGACAATACATAGGAGGACCATTTGTGCCACACACCTAGAAAGCTGTAACATCAAGAACAATGATGGCCAGCATCTGAAAAAGTGCTTTCTGAATAATAAAATTAACATTATTTCAACAGGCTTTATTTAATGTGATACGAAACATGGATGCCTCTGTCACCAGACTACAACAACACAGCATTTCATTTAGGCAGTGTGGTCAGTCTTACTAATGACACTGACAAAATAATTACTTTACATTACAGGTACAGTATAAGTAATTCAGATGCCAATTAAGTTGGCACCGGAAAAATATAATGGCAATTTGTGAAACAAAATAAGGTGACAATCGATTCAGGCATTTCACTTCTAAGAAAAGCATAATCACTACTCCAACTAATGAGAGTATACTACAGAGCCATTTTCTGTTGACCATCAAAGGTCACTTTCCCGACATATAAAAAAAAAAAACTAGCAGAACAGCTAATGCCGATGTCGGGACCTTGGAAAACTTAACAGCGGGTGAGTGATGACCATGAAAAACACACAAGACTGATGCTTATAGCTGTTTAAGATTAAGAAGTATATTATTTTTCTGCCTTTATCTAGCTTTATTTGTGATATTTTACCTTGCCTCCCTGACTCAGTATTCTTGCCTCCAAGCAATGTTGTAGATGATAACCATCTAGTTACATGTTAACTTGCACTAGCTGCATTTGATCATATCCACTGCTAAGTAAACTAAGAGGTTTCTCTTCGAACTGCGCACGCCCGAGAACTGGATCAATACAGTTCCCCCATCTTTGCACTAATATGTTTAAAGCTCTCAGTGGGTTTAAAGATTTGACTTGGAAAGAAAAAGTGATTCAAATGCAAGGCATTAACACCTATAGATCAGGATATTATTAACATGCAGACCAGGCTAGTTTGTGGTTGTGTGTCTGGTAAAGAGAGGCACACATAGGATACAATAATTGTCTACTGTACTAGTTCCCCTGTGCAGAATGCTCACTAGCTCCTAATAAAATTAACAATCAAAATCAAAGAATCACTGTGAAAGGTCTGGATAAATTACGTATCAAACAAAGTTCTTATTTTAGGTATCCCACAACTCAATATTTTACTACACTTATCCCACTCAACATTACACTAAACCAAATCAATTAATATTTGTTATACTTTCAGCTGGGAGAGGTGTGGATGCAAATATGTGCTTTTCATATTCTTTTAATTTTGTTCCTCAGTCAAAAAAAAGAGAAAATCCACTCAAAAACAAATCTAAGCATTTTCATAATCATGATATGCCCAGTGACACTTTGTTTCTTGAAAGTCCAATATCTTGAAACTTGACGTCCAAAACATTTTTGGGACTGAATCAACAATGGACTAAAAAAATAAATACCAAAAGATCGTTTAAGTGCATTTTCCCCTTTAAGATTTACTCAAGCACCAGCCCTCCATGTTAGTAATAGGTACTCTTACAAACAGATGAATGTCACTGCTAATATTTCATTGGTATTTTGTATTACTCATAACCATGCACAACCAGTAATTTGAGAAACAAAGAAAAGTAAAGCACAATTCAAAAATTCAAGAATAAGAACATCAAGATTTTTAAGGTTATGGCTCATAGGTGTTTAAGAGGGTGAATTGAAAGAAAAAAATAACTGAGTAACAAGGTTTCCATCCAACCTTTTTATGTTGGTTAGAAAATGTCACAGGCCTGGTGGAAACAGTACATTTTTCTGTGAACTTTCCAAATGTCGACAAAACAAAATACACTACACAAGGTGGGATCTTTATGTGTCAGTAAAATGTATTATGCGAGAAATGGCAATGGAATTGCTTTTATGCGCAAATATTGATAACTATCATCTCAAAGTCACGTGATGATATGTTGCGTGGTCCTCCCACTACGACTCGGGAAAGCATGCAGTTTATTAGGCTACAAATAAAATCAGTTATAATGAACTTCACAGGGTGGTGAAAGTGCACGGTGATTCTCTTGATGCTCCTTTCAATAAATATTGATGGTCTAATTCTGGTGACATGATGATCGATGCTTGGCTGCTGTTTGAAAAATATATACATATAATCTAGCTCTTTTGTAGGCTATACCCACATTGTATCTGTAAACTGTTGGCTAGAGCACATGTGCCAATACCAGAGTGGGCACATTTACTATAATGCAACATTTGTGGAAAAAAACATAGAGTTACAAATGCATGGAAACCCATTTTTTTCTTAAAAAAAAAAAGATTGGTATATGGGAAATTAGCTGCAACAGTAATTATGTGCACTACGTCATCACGCATCTCTGGTGAGTAAATCTAGATTTTAGAATATTCGCATGAAAATCTGTCACCAATTGGATGGAAACCTAGCTACTGACAAAAACACAGATTTTGTATACATGGATAAAACATTGACCAAAGTGTTGGAACTATAGACTCAAGCCTCTTATAGAATCAAGTGTAGACTCTCCTATCTTCTCTATATGTTTCCAAGGTAGGAAGTGACCTGCAAAGGCAGAGGAGAAAGGAATGAGATTGAAACCATTGCTAAAACCATACCAGATGTTTGCGTGGTTCAGTCCTGTATACTAGATGCATTTGTACTATTACCTCAACTGAGAATAACATAACAATTACAAAATCTTCAAGTACTTACAATATTTTTAAATAAAGAAAATAGGTAGTGGGGATGCTTCATTCAATGCTTAGTAGCTCAACATCAAAGAGGAGGGTGGCGTTGGGTGGGATGATCCCCGGGTGGCCCTTCGCCCCGTAAGCAAAGTCAGGCGAGCAGGTCAGCCTGGCCCTCTGACCGACACTCATCTTCAGGACAAGGGAGAGAGGACATAGGCAGAGATAAGCTTTGGTTCATTTGCGTGAGAAACATTCATTGACACTGTTGACAACTTTTTGCTCAAATCTTATTAATTATGCATCACTTTTTGGTTGGACTTAAGCAGCAATTCACCCAAGCCCAGATGCTCACTGTTTGAATACTAAACAGAGGATTTTGTGTGGGAGGTGTTTGTCATGCTGTAAGTGTGGTGACTCTGGTGAAAATGCCAAAGGCTCTTGTGGAAGAGTGCCATTGCTGGGAGAATACCTATCCCTCACAACGAAGACTAATATGGGTACGTCTGAATCTGTTTCCCTAATCAACTTCCTGTCAAAAGCCCAGACGAAATGCTTTGAGGTACGCAAGGTCTCAGTCTCTCCCTCCTGTTGCACATATCTCCCTTTTAAATCTGTTGCAGCTATACATCACATGGCTGTAAAACAGAGGGCAGACTGTGTGCACTGCCCCATGGTGCATGAAACTACTTCAGTGTTTTATAGACCCCACCAAGCATGTCATTTGTTCAGATTACACTATGTATCAGTGGTGGAAAGATTACCCAATTGTCATACTTGAGTAAAAGTACTTTCATAGAAGTGAATCAAGTAAAAGTTAGTGTCCCAGTAAAAGTATTTGTTGTTAAATATAATTAAGTATCAAAAGTAAATGTAATTGCTAAAATATACTGTACTTGAGTATAAAAACATAAAGAATTTCAAATTCCTTATATTAAGCAAACCAGGCAGCACCATTTTATTTACAAATAGCCAGGGGCACACTCCAATATAATTTACAAAACGAAGCATGTGTGTTTGAGTCCATCAGATCAGAGGGATGTTCTCTTGATGAGTGCGTGAATTTGACCATTTTCCTATCCTGCTAAGCATTCAAAATGTAACAAGTATGGAGGGAAAAAAGTGATTTTATTTTAGGAATGTAATGAAGAAAGTGAAGTTGTCAAAAATATAAATAGTAACAAAGATACCCCCCAAAAAAACGACTTAAGTAGTACTATCAAGTATGTTTACGCCACTGCTATGCATGAAAACCATCTTCCTACAGAAATGGAAGGCTGTACCTGGAACAGAGAAATTCATCAAGCAATTTCAAATGTGTTTCTTCTGGATAATCTATTCACACCCCTTTTCCACATTGCGTTGCAGCCTGAATTTAAAATTGATGACAATTTTTTTTTGTTACTGAGCCCCAACACACACACACACACACAGACAGAATACCCCATAATGTCAAAGTGGAGTTGTTTATAGAAATGTTTACAAATGTATTAAAAATGAAAACCTGAAATAAGTATTCAACCCCTTTGTTATGACAAGCCTAAATAAGTTCAGGAGTAAAAACTTGCTTATAAACAAGTCACAAAATGTGCATGGAGTCGCTGTGTGAAAGTGTTTATCATCTCTGTACCCCACACATATCTCTAAGGTCCCTCAGTCAAGCAGTGAATTTCAAACAAAGACCAGGGAGGTTTTCCAATGCATCGCAAAGAGCACCTATTGGTAGATGGTTAAAAAAAAGCTAACAAATATCCCTTTGAGCATAGTTAAGTTATTAATTACACTTTGGACGTACACCCAGTCACTACAAATATACAGGCGTCCTTCCTAACTCAGTGGCCGGAGAGGAACACCTCAGGGATTTCACAATGTGGCAAATTGGGACTTTAAAACAAACAGTTAGAGTTTAATGGCTGTGATAGTTCTCCTGAGGATGGATCAACATTGTAGTTACTCCAAACTACTATCCTACAATGACAGAGTAAAAATAATGAAGCCTGTACAAAACAAATATTCCAAAACATGCATCCTGTTTGCAACAAGGCACTAAAGTAAAACTACAAGTAAAACTACAAAAAAGATTTGGTAAAGCAATTCACTTTTTGTCCTGAATACAAAGTGTTATGTTTGCGGCAAATCCAATACATTACTATCACTCTCCATATTTTCAAGGATAGTAGTGGCCGCATCATGTTATGGGTATGATTGTAATCGTTATGGACTGGGGAGTTTTTTCAGGATAAAAAATATATATATGGAATGGGGCTAAGGCAAAATCCTAGAGGAAAACCTGGTTCGGTCCGTTTTCCACCAGACACTGGGAGATTAATTCACTTTTCAGCAAGACAATAACCTAAAACACAAGGCCAAATCTACACTGGAGTTGCTTACCAAGACAGTGAATGTTCCTGAGTGGCGGAGTTACAGTTTTGATTGAAAACCTATGGCAAGAACTGAAACTGGTTGTCTAGCAATGATCTTGAAAATTAAAGAGAGCCGCACACTCTAGGAGCTCAGATGCAAAAATGTAATTACCAACGTTTCGACAGCCAAGCTGTCTTCATCAGGGTATAATCACAAACACTGCGGGATGACTCGTTAATGTAGTGTCAAAAGACACAGTAGTCTGTAATCATGGCCAAGAGTGGCCTAATATCATTGGTTAATTATCAAATATTAAAATGGCATACAAAGAATAGCATGCAAACAACAAATGGATAGCATACGATCATAAATTAATTTGACTACAAAAGCTTACAAACAATTACAATGGCACAATAATCTTTTATTTTTATTTTACTAGGCAAGTCAGTTAAGAACAAATTCTTATTTTCAATGACGGCCTAGGAACAGTGGCAGAACGACAGATTTGTACCTTGTCATCCCGGGGGTTTGAACTTGGAACCTTCCGGTTACTAGTCCAACGTTCCAACCACTAGGCTGCCGCCCTGGCAGAATGACTTCAGATCAAATTCTACATTGAGACCGAAGGGAGCAAGGGTCTTTAAGTTGAAGATCCAGGCAGCCTCTCGTTTTAACAATAAATTATCAAGGTCACCCCCTCTGCTAGGGAGCAATGATCAACAACCAACAACCAATTTGACAGATCTTGACATTTAAAAAATAATTAAAATGTGCAAATATTGTACAATCCAGGTGTGCAAAACTCTTAGACTTACCCAGAAAGACTGACCACTGTAATCGCTGCCAAAGGTGAATCTAATATGTATATCAGGGGGTTGAATACTTATGTAAAATAAAGATTATTGTTTTATTTTTTATGATTTTTTTTTTACAAAATGCTACATTTTTCACTTTGACAGAGTAGTGTGTACAGACAAAGACCATTAAATCAATTTTAATCCCACCTTGTAACATAAAATGTGGAAAAAGCTAAGGGGTGTGAATACTTTCTGAAGGCACCAAGTGACTGCATTGCAAATACATATGGGATTTTCTGTGTTACAGTATGTCTAAATGGAAACCTCTCAGTTACAAGGAGATGTAGTCATTTCAACACAAAACCCTTCTCATGTACTTCCTAGAATTAGAGGCAGACAGACACCAGAGACATCTGCACAGTACACCCACCTGCACGACTCCCTCGTCCCAGCCACGGATCACTTCCTGTTTTCCTATTTTAAACCTAAAGGGCTTGTCACTGTCACGGGATGAGTCAAACTTGCGTCCATCTGTCAGGGAGCCTGAACAGGAAGGAGGAGGAAATGAGAACAGAGCAGAAAGGATTTATTTTGACAGTCAGTAACAGAGGTCTGTCTATTACGTTTTAAAGCAATAACTTCAGGACTGCACTGGGGGTGCAATTCCTGTACTAAAACCAAAATGAACTTGAGCTTAAGCAGACAGACAAATACTGTCCCCCAATGGAGATCTATCATTGTTACAGTTGTAAATGTTTTTTTTTTTAAATTAATTTCTCTGTTGGAGTTCAGCACTTACAAATGTCACCGCACCCTGCAATCACATGCTCCTGAGTGGCGCAGCAGTCTAAGGCACTGCATCTCAGTGCAAGAGGCATCACTACAGTCCCTGGTTCAAATCCAGGCTGTATCTGGGAGTCCCATAGGGCAGTGCACAATTGCCCCAGCGTCCTCCAGGTTTGGCCAGGGTAGGCCGTCATTGTAAATAAGAGTTTGTTCTTAAGTGACTTGCCTAGTTAAATAAATAAAAACAAATCTGCGACTGACAATCTAATCAGGTCAGTAGAAGAGATTCCAAGTATTTCAGAAATAGCCCCTGCAGCTGTCTGAGGTGGGCAGAAAAAAAGACCTGCACATCTCTCTCTATTTAATGATCTATTAGGAATGGAATTCAACAACATTTTCAGTTGTATTTTGACTTAGGTTGCCACAGCAGATGAGTATCAGATGAGTCTACCATTAACATAACATGAGGGTACAATTTATGAAAAATAAACGATGATTCAATAAAATGGGAACTCAAATTTACTATTGTTGCTATAGCAAAGTAGAACAGGTGTACTCTTGACGATTGCTTACACATTTTGCATTGGCATGAATCCGAGTATAATGTCAAAATTACATAATCCCATTTGTGTTACAATATCAGCTGCCAATTGAATAGTCTCAATCGTATGAGAACATGTCAAGTAGCAATGTCAATCTAACTGAAAAAAATAATCCAACCCCTGTAGCTATTATCCTATTGGGTTTGTTAAATTGTTCCATTAAACTAATTAGTAAACAATTAAAACGAAACGAGTCACTCCAGACAGCGATAATCAGTTCTATCCAACTTCAACAAAAGCAGGAAATCTGACAAGGTTAAAATCGCTCAACGTCTTGTCTGTGTCGGACTTAACTCTGTGGTGGCTGACGTCTGAAGGCATTCAAGACAGACACATTAAATTGCTTTTACCATACTATAACCACCGATGGCGACAGGTGGCAACAACGTAACAAAGTAGTCGAGACTTCTTGTACGCGATGTTACAATGTTCCTATACAAGAAAGCAGCCTCCATGTACAGAAAGCTGTAATGCAACACATGAATGGATGGGTGGCCAGCTACAGTTCTACTTGCAATTGCATCCTAATGGAATTCCCTTGAATTAACAAAATATAGTATTCCTACACAGCCAATAGAGGCTGAGCCAAAAATGCATCCATCTGCCAAGACTACTGATACAACATGCGGCCTATCAAAATTATGAATGAATCAAAGAAACGATTGGAATTTGCAGTGGTGCATTCATGTCTCAGAAAATATCCAAACTCACCAACATAATGCACGACACACGTCTGTCCTTTTTTAGGGAAAGTCCTTCCTGTGGAAAAAAAAGGCGCATAGAAAAACAGGATAACGGTTGAGAAGACGATGATTAATTCATTTGAAAGAACGGAAATCCACCATAAATCTGAAGCGAAGATATGCATAAAAACATTTTACCATCGCCAGGGGTTATTGTCTCAATTTCGACTCCCATTTGTTCGTTACACCCTGTCAAGAAACTCGCCTCCCGCAATATGGTACTTCAGTTGCTGTTCATAACTGTCTCGGTGCAGCGGCGTGACCCAGTGATGCCAACTCCTCAGTAAGGAAAGTAGCTATTGGCAGTCCCAAAAGTCGCTGAATGGCGTCATCGCCTAATTTGCATATTTTGCGTATAATTGTGATGCATGTTGTAGGAGAGAGGAGTAAAGTCGTGGGAGAGACAAAAAAAGTTAGTAAAAAACACCTTAAATATTTTTAGAACTACAAATAAACTTTCTTCTGTCGATTCTTGTTGTTTTTTTGTCACAATTCCAACCCTTTATCTGGGCTTGGGTTCGGCAAACGTGACCCAAAAGAGACACTCTGGCGGAGTTACTTAGTTTTCTTAATTTGGTTTGGTTTTTAACCTTATGGTTCATTTAGGAGCCTACAACAAGTCACAGTAAAAACATGAACATTTTTAACCATAACATTGTTAATGTAGAATGTATACAAAAACAATCTAAATGGACCAAAAAGAGATAATAGAAAAAACTGTCAATTGCAATGTGAGACAATTATGCTAACTAGTCTGGCCCTAATTCAGGTTAATTTTTTAAAATATTTTTTTTTAATGTAAACCAGGGCGGGATCAGCCAGCGGCGGTTTCCAGCATGCGCGATTCATTTGTAGTCTGGAGGCGTGAGCATCTCCTGCTCTGACTGCAGCGCGAGGACTGGGCTGCCTGTTTGTGCTTTGGGACGGGGCCCACGGCAGCACTCGCTGCTCGTTGAGAAGAGTAAGAACGATACCTACTTTCACGTCAGTCTCCAATAACACCAGAAAAAGTAGCTAGATTTGTCGCTAGTCGCTTTTTTGAAAATATGTCGCTAGAGGGGTTTGAATACTCGCTAAATATAGCAACGAAGTCGCCAAGTTGGCAACACTGAGTCTACCATGTATGTGCACGTAGCCGTTACGGCGGAAAAAGTGGGGATTCTCGTCACCAATCGTTTTATAATGATTGACTCAAATTGTCCTTTGTAAAATGATTAAATATTGGTGTCCAGAAAAAAAATTCTGAGTATGCTAACAGTCCCGAAAGTTAAAACAGGGCATGTCCATTTCATATTGTCAGTGGCGACTGTAGCATGTACATCTTGGTGGGGCAAACTAAAAAAAAATGTTTTAGATGCATGCCAGCAAAGTCACTGCACTTCACAACACTAAACAATACACACATTTTACTATAAGTGACAAACTGTACACACAAACTGTTAGGGCCTACATAAAGCTGTCCCAACAGCAGAGTCCCAACACCTTACCACTGTCACACCTGGCAATCAGCAGAGTCTTGTTTGGCAGCAAAATAGTTCATTAAGCCTCGCGTTAAAAAAAAAAACATCTATGGCTGACTTGTTAAACAAATGTGCTTCTACTGACAATTGAGATGTACAAACTATGGCATTAGGGGATGACGAATGGATAAGAAGCGAGCTAGGAAAGCAGTAGTCAATATAACTATTTGTTCAGCACTTTTGAAATGTACGACAGAATTCAGAAAATGGGCCGTTCTTACAATATTCTCCCTGTTAACCAAGTCAGAACCGTAGAATAAAAAGGCGGCATATAAGCAGACAATGAAAGCTCTTACAATATTTGATGACATTTCTCTAGAACAGGCTATAGGCTACATGTGCACCACCAAGTCAGAACAATAGGATAAATAAGGAGAAAAGGGACCAAATTATTAGGGTGAGGCACATGAGCTACTAACAGTTATACTACACAATATACTAGAGGTCGACCGATTATGACTAACGCCGATACCAATTATTGGAGGACCAAAAATAGCAGATAATCGGGCCGATTTTTATATACTCTGCTCAAAAAAAAAAAGGGAACACTTAAACACAATGTAACTCCAAGTCAATCACACTTCTGTGAAATCAAACTGTCCACTTAGGAAGCAACACTGATTGACAATACATTTCACATGCTGTTGTGCAAATGGAAGACAACAGGTGGAAATTATAGGCAATTAGCAAGACACCCCCAATAAAGGAGTGGTTCTGCAGGTGGTGACCACAGACCACTTCTCAGTTCCTATGCTTCCTGGCTGATGTTTTGGTCACTATTGAATGCTGGCGGGGCTTTCACTCTAGTGGTAACATGAGACGGAGTCTACAACCCACACAACTGGCTCAGGTAGTGCAGCTCATCCAGGATGGCACATCAATGCGAGCTGTGGCAAGAAGGTTTGCTGTGTCTGTCAGCATAGTGTCCAGAGCATGGAGGCGCTACCAGGAGACAGGCCAGTACATCAGGAGACGTGGAGGAGGCCGTAGGAGGGCAACAACCCAGCAGCAGGACTGATACCGCCGCTTTTGTGCAAGGAGGAGCAGGAGGAGCACTGCCAGAGCCCTGCAAAATGACCTCCAGCAGGCCACAAATGTGCATGTGTCTGCTCAAACGGTCAGAAACAGAATCAATGAGGCTGGTATGAGGGCCCGACGTCCACAGGTGGGGGTTGTGCTTACAGCCCAACACCATGCAGGACATTTGGCATTTGCCAGAGAACACCAAGATTGGCAAATTCGCCACTGGCGACCTGTGCTCTTCACAGATGAAAGCAGGTTCACACTGAGCACATGCGACAGACGTGACAGAGTCTGGAGACGCCGTGGAGAACGTTCTGCTGCCTGCAACATCCTCCAGCATGACCGGTTTGCGGTGGGTCAGTCATGGTGTGGGGTGGCATTTCTTTGGGGGGCCGCACAGCCCTCCATGTGCTCGCCAGAGGTAGCGTGACTGCCATTAGGTACCGAGATGAGATCCTCAGAGCCCTTGTGAGACCATATGCTGGTGCGGTTGGCCCTGGGTTCCTCCTAATAAAAGACAATGCTAGACCTCATGTGGCTGGAGTGTGTCAGCAGTTCCTGCAAGAGGAAGGCATTGATGCTATGGACTGGCCCGCCCGTTCCCCAGACCTGAATCCAATTGAGCACATCTGGGACATCATATCTCGCTCCATCCACCAACGTTGCACCACAGACTGTCATCAGGAGCATGCCCAGGCATTGTAGGGAGGTCATACAGGCACGTGGAGGCCACACACACAATACTGAGCCTCATTTTGACTTGTTTTAAGGACATTACATCAAAGTTGGATCAGCCTGTAGTGTGGTTTTCCACTTTAATTTTGAGTGTGACTCCAAATCCAGACCTCCATGGGTTGATAAATTTGATTTCCATTGATCATTTGTGTGATTTTGTTGTCAGAACATTCAACTATGTAAAGAAAAAAGTATGTCATAAGAATATTTAATTCATTCAGATCTAGGATGTGTTATTTTAGTGTTCCCTTTATTTTTTTGAGCAGTGTATATATTTGTAATACTGACAATTACAACACTGAATGAACAATGAACAGTTTTATTTTAACTTAATGTAATACATAAATAATGAAACATGCTCAATTTGGTTTAAACAATGCAAAAACGCAGTGGTGGAGAAGTAAAAGTGCAATATGTGCCATATAAAAAGCTAACGTTTAAGTTCCTTGCTCAGAACATGAGAACATATGAAAGCTGGTGGTTCAATATTCCCAGTTAAGAAGTTTTAGGTTGTGTTATTATGACAGGTCGGCTATTTCTCTCAATACCATTTGTATTTCATATACCTTTGACTATTGGATGATCTAATAGGCACTTTAGTATTGCCAGCCTAATCTCAGGAGTTGATAGGCTTGAAGTCATAAACAGTGCTGTGAAGCAAGCATTGCTAAGAGCTGCTGGCAAACGCAGTAAAGTTTGAAAGAATGCTTACGAGCCTGCTGCCGCCTACTGCAGCTCAGTCAGACTGCTCTATCAAATCATAATATAATAAAACACAGAAGTACAAGCCATTGGTCATTAATATGATCAAATCCAGAAACTATCATTTCGAAAACAAGACGTTTATTCTTTCAGTGAAATACGGAACCGTTCCGTATTTTATCGAACGGGTGGCAACCCTAAGTCTAAATATTGCTGTTACATTGCACAACCTTCAATGTTGTCATAATTATCTAAAATTCTGGCAAAATAGTTCGCAACGAGCCAGGCGGCCCAAACTGTTGCATATACCCTGAATCTGCATGCAGTGAACGCACACAATTTCCCTAGTTAATATTGCCTGCTAACATTAATTTATTTTAACTAAATATGCAGGTTTAAAAACAATATACTTCTGTGTATTGATTTTAAAAGAAAGGCATTGATGTTTATGGTTAGGTACATTCGTGCAATGGTAGGTGTTTTCCCGCAAATGCGCTTTTGTTAAATCATCCCCCGTTTGGAGAAGGCTGTGATTCGAAGATAAATTAAAAGGCACTGCATGGATAATATGCAATGCAGGACAAGCTAGTTAACCTATTAATATCATCAACCATATGTAGTTAACTAGTGATTGTGAATATTGTTTTTTACAAGATAAGTTTAATGCTAGCTAGCAACTTACCTTGGCTCCTTGCTGCACTCGCTTTACAGGTGGTCAGCCTGCCACGCAGTTTCCTCGTGGAATGCATTGTAATTGGCCATAATCGCGTCCAAAAATGCCGATTACGAAAACTTGAAATCGGCCATGCCGATTAATCGGTCGACCTCTACAACATACACTTAGTATTACTGTCTTAGCTACAGTATACATATATACCTGGCATATTGCAGCATACAATACATTTTTGGACTCACCTTGTTGGGCTGTGCTCACTTGAACAGGAAGGTGGAGCGGGGGTCCATCGTGGGCAAACTTTGCCATCAAAGTGTGGCATTCTAAGTTTATGGTGCTTTCAAGACAACTGGGTCGAATCATGACGTTTAAGTTCTTCAGGTCGAAGCTCCAGAAAGAGGCCAGGGTTCCTGACTTGGAATTCCGAGTTGGATGACCGTTCAAAACGTATTTTCCCAGTCGAAGCTAAAAAAAATTCTCAAGAGTTCCCAGTTTTCTTGGAACTCACTGAATTCTGAGATTTCAAAAAATAAAAACGTTTTAATGGGTCTACTCTATTAAAGCACTACAATATAGTGATAGACAAACAGCATTCCATATTCCAGCAGATTGGTTTGACCGACTAGGCTATGGTTCAAACCTAGGTCTCAAGCATACCAAGACCGTTAGCCCGCTGAGCAAAAGTCATTTGCTTGGGGAGCTAATGCAATTTAGTTACCAATTTCGCAGTCACGGGTCAATGAACCATCTCCAACACATTAGCATATCATCAGACTGCCTTGCTGAAAAACAAAGCACACATTTTTTTCAAGAATGGATTTAATATCAATTTGAAATCATATGTTCTGTAACTCTTCATAATAGAAAATAGCAAGACTAGGAATTCCATATACATCAAACAAATTTATTGAATTACCTTCCAGAGGTCCAAACAATCATTCCAACTGTCCTGTTTTTGTCCAAGGCTGCGAAGCGATCAGTGAGATCAACCTGCCACTAAAACCCATTGTCTACAAGTTATAAAGTGAGTTTCTGTTCAATCATTAGTTTGATAGTAAAGCAATCTAGCTATTACATGTTACGCATCTAAATCCCACTTCCTTAGTGTTGGGACTGTTTTGACGCTTTGTTGAGATTCTGAATATGATGGGAGCATAAGGCTACTGGCATACATTGGGTACATTTGCGGTTGGGTTGACCTGATGGTAACTTGTGGAAAAAGCCAAACTAACAGGCAAGAGTTGAGCCAGAGAGATAAGTGGAAGATAGAAAGTGATGAACAAAACAAATGACAGTATTATGAACATCTAAAGCAATCTCAAACTTAAGAAAGCTTTATTGTTACTGTGCGTGTTCACCTAATACTTTCTAAACAGCTTTTACCACCAAATCCACTGTTTCTTCTGCCTTTCTTTGAAGCCCTATCCGTTCCCCACATTTGCCCCTCAACTGCTGAAGAGGGAAAACGTATCACTATAGAACAAAAAAAAAAGGAATTAGAAGTCCATAAGTCCATGGTGTCTCATCCCTCGGGGGGATCAAAGAGCTGTGAACCAGCCAGGCCACCAGGAGGCTCCATCACTTTAGCCGCTGCACAATGACTGCGTTGAGCAGGTTGGCATCCCGCAGCGTCTGGCTCTCGTCAGTCAGCTCCTTGTTGGGGAAGGTTGTTATGAGCACAAACTCTGTCGCGGCCATTAAAGGTCGAGCTCCCACCACAAACTGACGCACGTCCGACACCCTGTGGACAAGAGAAATAATGGATAGAATATTTAATGTTGTTTGTAATGGTGGGAGTAAGGCGCTGTAGAGCTTAATGGTTCAAACTGACCTGTGAGTGTGGTTGAACTTCTGCACCAGTCTCCCCCCGTCGGCCAGTCTGATCTGGATGTTGGTCACGGGCTGGGAGGCGTCCAGGTTCACAGAGGCGATGGCCTGGGCCTCACTGGTTACCTGGTCCAGGTCCCCCATACGCGGAGCAGACACCAGTTCAGGGGTGGCACTGAGGCGGGAAAGAGACATTTATTGTGATTACTGTGTTTTACAGTTACATATCTAGAAAACACAACAAAAAAACGTAATCAAATACTTAATCACATTGTGCCATAACTTCCTTTTCTACCCCCTTGTGGTAATAAGGTGTAACAGCCACCCTATTCAATCAATCACACTTATTTATAAAGCCCTTCTTACATCAGCTGATGTCAAAGTGCTGCACAGAAACCCAGCCTAAAACCCCAAACGGCAAGCAATGCAGATGTAAAAGCATTTAATCTGAGAATCTTTGGTCTGTACCCAAATCTAAAAACCAGTGATGAAAAGCAGGTTATTTCTTCCATGGCAGGTGGACAGACAGGCGAGTTAATACAATTTACATTACCCTTCTAGAACAGTATTTCCCAACTTTGGTCTTCCAGTACCCCCAACAGCACACACTTTTGTTGTAGCCCTGGACAAAAACACCTGATTCAACTTGCCAAGGGCTTGATGATAAATTGACAAGTAGAATCAGGTGTGCTTGTCAGGGGCCACAACAAGTTATATGTACTGTTGGGGGTACTGGAGGACCTGAGTTAGGAAACACTGTTCTAGGTGATGCATTCTTTCAGAATAGAACGAGCTCACCTGCCCAGTTTCTGTCCTTCCCCGCCGAAAGCCTTGAAGGTAACCTTGGGTTTGGAGAAGTCCTCATCCCGATGGTCCTCCATATCCAAGTTGACCTGACCCCCCCGGGAGCGCTGTCTCAACTCCAAAGGAATTTCCCTGAAAGGATGAATGACTTCTTATGACAATGCTTTAGCAATGAGGAAACATACTTCAGAGGGAAACGTGTCCCCCAGCTGTCCAGTGCTGATCAGAATGTGTATGCCATAAATTCATTTCTAACTTAGTAAATGGATTTAGGAACATGTGACATGAGCAGCCAAGCATATAAACCGTATGACAAGCAGACCGTATGGACAGTGTACTCACCCCCTACGGATCGACTCCAGGAAAATGGCATTGCCAGGATCACTGTAGTTTCTGAGTTCACCGTCGCCCAGGCTGAAACCTGTCTTCCACAGCTTCAGGACTACATGCACCTTCAGCACGTAGTAAAAAAAATAGGCTACATCAAGTATACTAATGTAAATGTACTCTTCCGAGATCAAATTTATACTAGCAATACAAAATATCTAAAATAAATTCACTGTCAAACACTAACATCCTGCTGGCTGTTAGCAGCTCTTCTCTCTCCAGCCACATAAACAGGCTCCTCCTCAGGCGCTGCACCAAGCCGGTAGCCACCGCCAATGAACGGCTAGAGGGAGGGTTAGAAGAGAAAAAGAGTAAGTAAAACATTGTATACCTTGATGATTTAAGGTCAATTCCAAAACACAGGGATAACAACACATAGGTGCAGGACACAATTACTGAGAAGCTTTTCTTACCCTGGCTCGACTAGGCTCTCCTGGGCCTCTCCCAGCCTTCTCCACAGGTACGGCCCCATGCTCCTTAGCCCCCTTGAAGAGGTCCTCCACCACCTCATTAGAGCTCTTCTTCTTGGGGGGGCCCACAATCTGCTGCCCACTGCGTTCAGAACCCCCAGCAAAGAACCTAGAGGGTAGCAAAGGAAGAATGTGGATACAACACAATCAGAATTTTGGATCAACATCAATGCTGTGATTCAAATAAATCTAATCTTATTTGTCACATGCTTCAAAAGCAACAGATGTAGGCTAACAGTGAAAGGCTTACTTATGGGCCTTCCCAACAAACCAGATAAATAAAAAATAATAAGATGAGGAGTGAATGAGTAATGATAACTTGGGTACACGGGGTACCTGAACCAAGTTAAAGTGCAGGGATACAAGGTAATTGAGGTACATATTCATAGGGATAAAGTGACAAGGCAACAGTATAAACAAACAATAGCAGCAGCGTATGTGATGAGTCAAGAGTTAGTGCAAATAGGGTCAATGCAGATAGTTAACCAATAATAAATAGTTAGTTAACCCAGACTAACTAGCAGTCTTATGGCTTGGGGGTAGAAGCTGCTCAGGATCCTGTTGGTTCCAGACTTGGTGCATCGGTACCACTTACCATGCAGTCGCAGAGAGAACAGTCTATGACTTGGGTGTCTGGAGTCTGACAGTTTTTAGAGCCTTCCTCTGACGCTGCCTGGCAGGTAGCTCAGCCCCAGTGACGTACTGGGCCATACGCACTAGACTCTGTAGCACCTTGCGGTTGGATGCCGAGCAGTTGCCATTTCAAGTGGTGATGCAGCCAGTCAAGATGCTCTCAAATGGTACAGCTGTATAACTTTGAGGATCTGAGGGCATATGCCTAATCTTTTCAGCCTCCTGAGGGGAAAGCGGCATTGTCAACTGTGTTGGTGTGTGTGTGTGGACCATGATAATTCCTTAGTGAGGAACTTTATGCTCGACACACTCCACTACAGCCCCTCGTTTCTTGGTCACCTCCCTGACCACGGCCCTTCTCGCCCGATTGCGCAGTTTGGCCGGGTGGCCAGCTCTAGGAAGAGTCTTGTTGGTTCCAAACTTCTTCCATTTAAGAATGATGGAGACCCCTGTGTTCTTGGGGATCTTCAATGCTGCAGAAATGTTTTGGTTCCCTTCCTCAGATCTGTGCCTCGACACAATCCTGTCTCGGAGCTCTAGGGACAATTCCTTCGACCTCGTGGCTCGGTTTTTGCTCTGACATGCACTGTCAACTGTGGGTCCTTATATAGACAGGTGTGTGCCTTTCCAAATCATGTCCAATCAAATGAATTTACCACAGGTGGACTCCAATCAAGTTGTAGAAACATCTCAAGGATGGTCTGAATATTTGTTAATAAGATATGTTTTAGTTTTAACTTCTTGCGACTCTCAAACCCGGATCCTGGAGCGTAATCATCGCCTCAAACTAATTAGCATAACGCAGCGGACATAAATATCCCTAGAAAATCTTCTTATTCATGAAAATCACAAATGAAATATTGAGACACAGCTTAGCCTTTTGTTAATCACACTGTCATCTCAGATTTTCAAAATATGCTTTACAGCCAACGCTAGACAAGCATTTATGTAAGTTTATCATAGCCTAGCATAGCATTATGCCCTGCTAGCAGCAGGCAACATTTTCACGAAAATAAGAAAAGCAATCAAATTAAATCGTTTACCTTTGAAGAACTTCGGATGTTTTCACTCAGGAGACTCCCAGTTAGATAGAAAATGTTCATTTTTTCCAAAAATATTATCTTTGTAGGCGAAATAGCTCCCGTTTGTTCTTCACGTTTGGCTGAGAAATCGACCGGAAAATGCAGTCACTACAACGCAAACTCTTTTCCAAATTAGCTCCATAATAATCGATAGAAACATGGCAAACGTTGTTTAGAATCAATCCTCAAGGTGTTTTTCACATATCTATTCGATAATATATCCGTCAGGACAATTGGTTTCTCATTAGAAGCGATTGGAATAATGGCTACCTCAGTACTTTACGCAAGATTTTCTGCCGGAGCCATCATGTGACCACTTGCTCAATGTGGTCCCTTACGGCTATTCTTCAACATAAATGCGTAAAAAGACACCACAATGCTGTAGACACCTTGGGGAATATGTAGAAAAAGTAAGCTCATTCGTAGCCCATTCACAGCCATATAAGGAGTCATTGGCATGCAGTGCTTTCAAGATATGGGGCACTTCCTAATTTGATTTTTATCTGGGTTTTGCCTGTAACATCAGTTCTGTTGCACTCACAGACAATATCTTTGCAGTTTTGGAAACGTCAGTGTTTTCTATCCAAAGCTGTCAATTATATGCATAGTCGAGCATCTTGTCGTGACAAAATATCCCGTTTACAACGGGAACGTTTATCCAAAAATGAAATACCGAGTTCCAAGAGGTTTTAAAAGATTTGCTAAAATATTGAAACCTGTGTTTGCTTTGTCATTATGGGATAGTGTGTAGATTGATGAGGAAAAATATTTAGTTTAGTTTAGAATAAGGTTGTAACGTAACGATGTGTAAAACGTCAAGGGGTCTGAATACTTTCAGAATGCACTGTAGGTGTTCCTCTTGGCCAGGTGTGAGAGGGAAGTGTGGAGTGCATGTGCATAAGAGAATGCATCATCTGTGGATCTGTTGGGGCGGTATGCGAATTGGAGTGGGTCCAGGGTTTCTGGGATGTCGTTGTTGATGTGAGCCATTATCAGCCTTTTAAAGCATTTCATGGCTACAGATGTGAGTGCTACGTGCCGAGTCATTTAGACAGGTTACCTTGGCGAACTTTGGCACAGGGACTATGGTGGTCTGCTTGAAACATGTAAGTATTACATACTGGGCCAGGGAGAGGTTCATAATGTCAGTTTAGACACTTGCAGGTCAGCGCATGGTCCGAATACACGTCCTGGTAATCCGTCTGCCCCCGCGGCCTTGTGAATGTTAAACTGTTTAAAGGCCTTACTTACATCAGCTATAGAGAGCGAGATCAGTCATCCGGAACAGCTGGTGCTTTCATGAATGGTTCAGTGTTGCTTTCCTCGAAGCGAGCATAGAAGAAACTTAGCTCGTCTAGTATGCTCGCGTCACTGGGCAGCTATCGGCTGGGTTTCCCTTTGTAATCCGTGATTGTTTGCCAGCCCTGCCCCATCCGACAAGCATCAGAGCCCGTGTAGTAGGATTCAAGCTTAGTCATGTATTGATGGCTTGGAAGTCGTAGCGAGATTTATTTTATACGTGTCCGGAGTAGTGTCCTGCTCCTTGAAAGCGGCAGCTCTAGCCTTTCAGCTCAGTGTGGGTGTTGCCTGTAATCCATGGCTTCTGGATGGGATATGTACATGCGGTCACTGTGGGGATGACTTTGTTGATGCACTTAACTTTTTAGTGACGGGGCAGTATTCGGAAATTTGGATGAATGACGTGCACAAAGTAAACAGCCTGTTACTCAGGCCCAGAAGCTAGGATATGCATATACTTGGTAGCATTGGATAGAAAACACTTTCTAAAAAACGTCAGGCGAAAACCCGAGGAAAATCCATCCAGGAAGTGGGATTTTTTTTAATGTGAGTGGTTTTCCATTGAATGCCTATTGACTATGTAATTGGTTAGGGCCCAGATTGCAGTTCCTGTGGCTTCCACTAGATGTCAGTCTTTAGACATGGTTTCAGGCTTGTTTTCTGAAAAACGACAAAGAAAAATACCTTTGGTCAGGGGACTGGGGAAGCATGCAGTACTGGTTTGCACGCCCTTGTTTTTTTCCCCTTTCTATTGAATATGCTATTGTCCGGTTGAAATATTATCAATTATTTAGATAAGACACCCTGAGGATTAGTTATAAACATCGTTTGACATGTTTCAACGAACTTTACCGGTACTATTAGGATGTACTCGTCTGCACGTTTTGACCGCCTTTGAGCCAGTGGATTACTGAACAAAACGCACCAACAAAAGAGTTTTCGGGATATAAAAAGGACTTTATCAAACAAAACAGCCATTTATTGTTTTCCTGGGAACACAATAAATGTGATTGCAACCAGATGAAGCTCTTCAAAGGTAAGTGATTTATTTTATTGCTATTTCTGACTTGCGTGACTCCTCTGCTTGGTTGGAAAATGTTTGTATGCTTGTGTGTGGGGCACTGTCAGATAATCGCATGTTTGCTTTCACCGTAAAGCCTTTTGAAATCTGACAAAGCGGCTGGATTAACAAGAAGTTAATCTTTCAACCGATGTATAACACTTGTATTTTCATTTGTTTATTATTACTATTTCTGTCATTTGAAATTGGCGCTCTGCAATTTCACCGGATGTTGTCGCGGTGGGTCGCTAGCGGCACACCTGCGCCAAACAGGTTAATGAAGGCGGTGACTGATGTGTCCTGAAACAGTCCTTGACTTAGCATCCACTTCATCGGATCACTTCGATCGGATCACCTCCATATTGAGCACGTCACTGGTACTTCCTGTTTGAGTTTTGGCTTGTAAGCCGAGATCAGGATGATAGAGTTATGGTCAGATTTGGCAACGGGAGGGTGGGGAGACCTTTGTATGCGTTTGTGTGTGGAGTAAAGATGATCTAGAGTGTTTCACCTCTAGCTGCACAGTGACATGCTGGTAAAAATGAGGTAAGATGAATTTCAGTTTCCCTGCATTAAATTCACTAGCCACTAGAAGCGGCGCCTCTGGATGTGCACTCTCTCGTTTGCTTATGGCCCTATACAGCTCATTGAGTGCGGTCTTAGTGCCAGCATCGGTTTGTGATGGTAAATATACAGCTACTGTTGACACCCAGCAGAATCTGTTGTGGCAGAAAGCAATACCAGCCTAGAGAGAACTGAATAGAGAAACCAAAATAGTTTTGGTACATTCTGGAGGCACCCTATACTGTCCAAAATACACACAGCCTAGGCCTACATGCAATGTGAAATGCATACACGCTAAAGTCATTGAAGTAAAGACAGACTTACCTTTCCCCTTCCTCCTCGTCACTGTCATCTTCTTCCTCGTGCATCATATCCCTGAAGGAGGTCACTCTATTTTCACTCCTTTACACACACAAAAAACAATGAATGACAATAGGGTGAAACATTAATCATGTAACATGAAATGTTTCATAGAATAATAATTTAAAAAATGACAAAGGCAACACTGAAAGGATATGGGCATCCTGTTTTAATGGTACATAGAATGACAGTGTAACAATAGATTTACATAGGTCAGTTAGCTATGTACCTGCCAGGCCCTGTGGAACGAGGCACAGAGGATCCACCACTCTCTGGCTGAGGTAATGTCACTATGTCATCCTCAGCACCATCTTCAAAGAAACTGGCCAGGGCAAGCTAAGGAAAGAGACCAAGATTCCATGTCATTCAAACGTCAAGATCTCAAGGTCTAGTCAGAGTCTAAAGCTGATTACTAGCTATCTAAAGTTGGCTAGTTAGAGCTTAATTGTGAACTTGCCGAATTAAGAAGTAACTACCTACTAGTAGTTAGCTGAGAGGGATGTTCTTATACATATTATACTTGCTAGCAATTAACGTTAGGATGGGA
The DNA here is from genome assembly GCF_057628025.1 of Oncorhynchus mykiss. Lineage (NCBI taxonomy): Eukaryota > Metazoa > Chordata > Actinopteri > Salmoniformes > Salmonidae > Oncorhynchus > Oncorhynchus mykiss. The sequence continues at coordinate 53,391,635 of NC_143030.1, forward strand.
AACATCTGATACATTAGCCATCATCTCAGTGACTAGTTGGAATATGTTGTTAGGTAGTTGTGAGGTTGGCTTACTGCTGGACCATAATATATGATCTGATAGTTAGCTAACGCGTTAGTTACAATAGTTAGCTAAATTAGCCCCCCTAGCTAATCTGCTAGCTAGCTTGTTAGCCAGATAACATTAGTTAGCTAGAACGCAGTGAGCCATTCATAAATGAAACGGATTTGTTAGCAAGTTAACATTAAACTCGCTACTAGGCAGTGGTAGTAAAACATTGGTATCTGTGTGAAACGGATTGGTAGATAACTAGATACCAGGGAATATGACCGCAATGGTCACTCGATCTATTGTTGTGAGAAAGAGTGACTTGCAGAAACTAGTACAGTAGCTAGCCTGCTAGTAAGTGTTAGCTAGCTAACTAGATACTGTCATTCATATGTTGTTGTGAGTGAACTTCAAATATCACATGTAGTACAACTGGTAGGTCGATGTGACCAGCATGTACCTGCAAATCCCAACCGGCAGACTCCAAGAAAAAACGGGCCCTCTCTTCATCAACATCAGTAACAGCAACGAACTCCCTCACCGAGGATTCTTGGTCCGCCATTTTGATATGCCCATTCAATGACTGTTCCGACTCCAGTTGAGGAATCACCTACCAACTTGGTTCCTATCTCAGCTAAATGCAGTAGGCTACAGGAGGGTAAGGCAAACAGGCCTACATGTGAACAATGTTTATGACGTGTTGTATTTTCCTGACAAAGTTAATACATTTTATTTGGAGGAATAATATTTCACATAGATTTGACATTTATATCTAAAATTGTATTATCTGTAGGCTATTACCATAGTTACTGCTTCCAGGCCTCACAAAGATGAGGTGAATAAAGCCTAGTAGAGGCTACTATTACCATAACAAATATAGCAGTATTTTCTGCCATAACAAAGGGGCAATCTGGGATTTGAATAATCAACAAAGCAGTCACTGCCGCTTGTTTTTCTAAACAGCTGAGGGGTTGGACTGGAGCACTAACTACTCTCAAATTCATTGACAGACCATGAATGGGATCAACATTTTAGTTTTAACCACGTTTTTTAAGTCTATATTGGTGTTTGTTTACAATCAAAGCAGGCTTATATTTTGGGTTCTGATGGGTATATCAGTTCTACTATTAAATACTTTTTGGGCATTTATAAGTTATATTCTTCAAGAATTCCCCTGGACTATCTGATAAGATTTCTATTTGAATTGTTTCTTCGTCGCTAATAGAGCTCGCCAGTTTATAGTCCTAAAAAACAGAAATTAGTTACCTTTGTTTTGTTTAGTCATTCCTATGCGGGAAATGAATGGGGATAAACGGCGAAAATAAGGTCAGAGTTTAACACAGGCTTAGGAGATCTTATATGTTTTGTTTTATAAGATAATATCAGTCAGTTAGCATGACCTTTATGAATTATGAAGCCTTTTATGTGCTTTGTGTTTCATTTTATTACGGAAATGCATCAAAATTCACAAGTGACGTTAGCTGATGAAGATTCTCATAGATGAAACTGTATCGGATCTCCTAAGCCTGTTTTTACCACAGACCTTATTTTTAGCATTTATCCAAAAACTCTACAAAACTCCATTTACTTTCCCATAGGCTTTGTCCAAAGAACCATGGCAGAGTTAGTCCGTACAAAAATAAGCCTTCACTATTGCTCTCTATAAAGAGGGCATTTAAACACTAACCATCTAATAAATGCACTGAGTATGCCAAACATTAGGAACGTCTTCCTAATATTGAGTTGCAACAGGACCTTGTGAAGATGCTAGAGGAAACAGGTACAAAATTATCTATATCCACAGTACAATGAGTCCTATATCAACATAACCTGAAAGGCCACTCAGCAAGGATGAAGCCACTGCTACAAAGCAGCCATAAAAAAAGCCAGACTACGGTTTGCAACTGCACATGGGGACAAAGATCGTACTTTTTGTAGAAATGTCCTCTGGTCTGATGAAACAAAAATAGAACTGTTTGGCCATAATGACCAATGTTATGTTTGGAGGAAAAATTAGGAGACTTGCAAGAAGAACACCATCCCAACCATGAAGCACGGGGGTGACAGCATCATGTTGTCGTTGTGCTTTGCTGCAGGAGGGACTGGTGCACTTCACGAAATAGATGGCAACACGAGGAAGGAAAATGATGTGGATATGTTGAAGCAACATCTCAAGACATCAGTCAGGAAGTTAAAGCTTGGTCGCGAATAGGTCTTCCAAATGGACAATGACCCCAAGCATACTTCTAAAGTTGTGGCAAAATGGCTAAAGGACAACAAAGTCAAGGTATTGGAGTGGCCATCACAAAGCCCTGACCTCAATCCTATAGAAAATTTGTGGGCAGAACTGAAAAAGCGTGTGTGAGCAAGGAGGCCTACAAACCTGACTCAGTTACACCAGTTCTGTCAGGAGGAATGGGCCAACATTCACTTGTGGAAGGCTACCTGAATCATTTAACCCAAGTTAAATTTAAAGGCATTGCTACCAAATACTAATTGAGTGTATGTAAACGTCTGACCCACTGGGAATGTGATGAAAGAAGTAAAAGCTGAAATAAATCATTCTCGCTACTATTATTCTGACATTTCACATTCTTAAAATAAAGTGGTGATCCTAACTGACCTAAGACAGGGAATTTTTACTCTGATTAAATGTCAGGAATTGTGAAAAACTGAGTTTTTAAATGTATTTTGCTAAGGTGTATGTAAACTTCCGACTTCAACTGTATGTGTTAATTAGTTTACGCACACTGTTTGTCTACTGTTGTGACTAAGATGAAGATCAGATAAAATTTTATGACTAATTTGTGCAGAATTTATTATTCTTGCTACTGTACAGTGATTGAAGTGGATTTAACTAGTGACATTAATAAGGGATCATAGACTGACCAGGTGAATCCAGTTGAAAGCTATGTCATGGAAAGCAGGTGTTCTTAATGTTTTGTATTATCAGTGTAGATTCATGAATTGACCATAGTGTGTGGCCATAAAAAACACTAATTTTCCTGTTTTCTTTTGCTCAGGTGTGAAAACAGCTTGGCCAGGGCATTTTTGTTTATGTTAAGATTTCAAAGAGCATTTTAACAATTTAATTAAGACTAGCTTATCAAAACTATTAGCATAGTCAATATATCAATGTTTTCACTAATAAATAAATATAATACATTCTGGTTCCTTGATTCCTGGAGTTATGCCTCCAGTTCACCTAGAATCAAACTGATGTGCCGCACATAAGTAGACTAATTCATTGTCATATTGCGCCACTAGATGGCAACAAAATATAAAAATTGGTTTAGACCGGGAGCACCTGCTACCTCACATTGGAAATACCGCTTGCAGCTTCAATTGCTGGTCTTCATAAAAATATTTTTAAAAGGTATTGTACATCCATACTCTCTTTCTAAGGGAGATGCTCTGTGACTCCTCACAAGGTCACACTGATTACACCTGTCATGTTGCTTACCTACTCCAGCAGCCATAAGTTAGCTCTGGACTGAAACTCCTCTGTGTGAAATGAAATGTACACAAAGAAAATCTATCACGTCACCACAGATCCCCGTTTCTGAAAACGATTATCCTAAACCAACATTCTAAAGAAAAAATATCTAATTTGTGATATAGCTCACCTTTGTTCCCAAACATCTATGTTCCAGACATGTAATACGTGACCTGTGTAATGCAAATGTAGTGTAATGAAAATCTGTTGATGTGTCCTTGAGCACAGCACTTAACCCTAATTGCTCCTGTAAGTCACTGAATAAGAGTGTCTGCTAAATGACAAATGTGTAACATCACAGAGCACCCACAGGGAGCCAGACAGCTAAGCAGGCTTTAGATAGGGAGCTTCTTAAAAGCAGGCTTTAGATGGGGAGCTTCTTAATTGTTTCTGGAGGGAAATAAAAAGATGGATTTTTAATGTGCTCGTAGCCGTTTGATCTTCAAGGCTAATTAAATGTAAAAAATCCTTGCTGTCACCAAGTAACTCTCAGCCCCCGTCCCTCAACATCCTTTATGCACAAACACACACACGCACGTGTACACACACACACACACACACACACACACACACACACACACACACACACAGAGAGACTGATTAAGTTGTTTTGCATACAGAAATAACTATTTAACATTTCAGGAGTGGTATCAGTGACGACATTTTTTTGTTTTTCCCGCCTCAGTTTTTCTTATTGCCCAGGGTCTGAACAATGAGGCAACAGTGCATAGATACAGAGCAAGAGAGTGAGCGCCAGACCCCTGAGACATAAGGATTCATAGACCTATGATTCAAGAATAAGACAACAATGTGCACTGTAGAATTTTTCATTTAATAAATTGGTTTATTTAGAAGATCGCCTTGAGAGAGGAGAGCTTATGATGAGTGAGACTGTAGCAAAGGCAGACATGGAAGCAAATACCATTATCAGTGGTTGGGTTTATATTCCTGATTAACAGTAAGGCGATTGTACAACCTTTGATTTTGGTAGTATAATGTAATTAAGTAACGTTAAAAACAGCATGAGTGGCTTGTGGGAGTTGATACGGGCATCTGCCAAGCACCATAAACCAGAGAAAAAAGAGACAACACTCACAAAAGTGGTAAAACACTCACAGGAGTGGTGAATTTACCCTGCTCTCAATTCCCACCTCAGGCAATAGCACCATGTCGTAAAATAACCGTTGCGTCCTTTATGACTCCTGATAGTTTAAGACGGGTGGGTCCTCTTTCCTCCCTTCCTCCCTCTCTCTTCCTTCCACACCCTACTTGTCAGTTGATGGAAAAGGGGTGACCTTATGACCTGCGGGGCACATAGGATTTGTTTCAGAAACATAAAAACATTGCCAGTGGCGTAAAGTACTTAAGTAAAAATACTTTGAAGTACTAATTAAGTAGTTTTTTGGGGTATTTGTACTTTACTTTACTATTTTTTTGGGGGGGGACAACTTTTAATTTTACTTCACTAGATTCCTAATGAAAATAATGTACTTTTTACTCCATACATTTTCTCTGACACCCAAAAGTACATTTTGAATGCTTAGCAGGACAGGAAAATGGTCCAATTCACGCACAAGAGAACATCCCCTGGTCATCCCTACTACGGCCTCTGATCTGGCAGACTCACTAAAGACACATGCTTTGTTTGTAAATGATGTCTGAGTGTTAGAGTGTTCCCCTGGCTATCCATAAATTATAAAAACAATCAAATCATGCCGTCTTGGTCTGCTTAATATAAGGAATTTGAAATTATTTATACTTTTACTTTTGATACTTAAGTACATTTTATCAATTACATTTACTTTTGATACTTAAGTATACAGTATTTAAAACCAAATACTTTTAGACTTTTGCTCAAGTAGTAATTTTACTGGGTGACGTTCACTTTTACTTGAGACATTTTCTATTAAGGTATCTTTACTTTTAATCAAGCTTGACTAATTGGATACTTTTTCCACCACTGAATATTTTTACAGACGTTCGAGTATGATTTAAACATTTGAAAGAGATTGAACTGTCTGCCCAGAACAATTTATCCACTGTGCTTGAATTTGTGTTTAATCATTTTCATCTCTCATTCTGAATCTCCATCCTTGTTGTGCATTCCCCATGTGTGTGGCTGTATGCAGATAAGGTCATTATATATCTCCCTGGTTTGGCACTGAGTGAGGAAAGATCTGTGGTAGGGAAAGCAAAAACAGTAGCATCCTCTGAAATTACTGTGATGTAAATCTTCAGCCCTAATGACCTAAATACGGAAGGGCTTGTCCCCCAAGTTATTCCCTGGGTTTTAACATTTTATTGTGCTGCTGCACGGGCTCAGACATAGAGATGGTGTGGTATCAACAGGAAGGAGTCAACTAAGGGGCTGGAGATGTGCTGGAGACACAGGAGATGAACTTATCTCCCTGTTTTGAGTGTCCCTTCCACTCTAGTTTAGACCCCCCCATGCCCCCCCCCCCCCCCACACACACACACACACACACACACACACACACACACTGACCTTGCTCATTTGTAACTCTGACATTTTAATCAGTAAGTCAAAACTGCATGCAATGGCACCCCTCCATCCACACGCAGTCTCTTTCTTATCTTCCTCCCTCACTCCCTCTCCTATATATCTACCTCCCTATCTACCTATCTTTTATCTACCTCCCTTCCTCACTCACTCCCTCTATATCTATCTACCTCCCTATCTACCTATCTTTTATCTACCTACCTACCTTCCTCCCTCACTCCCTCTCCTATCTATCTTCCTACCTTCCTCCCTCACTCCCTCTCCTATCTATCTACCTACCTTCCTCCCTCACTCCCTCTCCTATCTATCTACCTACCTTCCTCCCTAACTCCCTCTATATCTACCCACCTCCCTATCTACCTATCTACCTTCCCACCGAACTACTCTACACCCGTAGAAAAAAAAGGCGCTATCTAGAACCTAAAAGGGTTATTTGGCTGTCCCCATAGGAGAACCCTTTGAAAAACTTTTTGGGGTTCAAGGTACAAGAACCCATTTGGTTCCAGCTAGAACCGTTTTCGGTCCATGTAAAACCCCTTCAACACAGGGTTCTACATGAAACCCCAAAGGGTTCTATTTTTGGGGACAGCTGAAGAACCCTTTCGAAACCACCAAAGTCTAATTAACTAACCTACCCGTCTGTTCTTCCTTCCTTCCGTCCATGCGTCTCCCCACCTCTCGGATAGCAGAGATGCACAACAGTCTATCTTCACACCAAACACGACATCACCAACACAATCTCACACCTGAGAGGAGGTCTGTTCTATTCTCATCTCCATGGCAGCAGGATATAACATGTCCTCTTGTACATCCTGGTTAGCAGAACTAGACCACATAGAATGGCTCTTTATAGAGATTCCAACCATATCACCTCTTGTTCTAAGGTTATAGGGCCATAAGGACAATGTACCCCTTGACTTTAGCTAGTTCTATGTCTCCTCATGATTTGATTAACAGACAATGAGAAACAGCCGATCCAGGCCCTCTGGGAGGTTTCAAGTGTTTGAGGGGATAGGAGGATCCATTCAATTCCAGTCAGACAGCCATAAATCTGAGACACTCAGCCCAGATTTAACACAAGTCACAGTGTTCATTTCACATTCTGCTCCCTCCAACAGCAGGGAAGGTCAAGCACTAGGCACACACCATTGTTCCTGAAGGACACACTGGCCTTCCATCACTGCCCTGTAAAGTTTAATTAAACATGGTGATTTACGGTGAAAGAGATGGACGAAAAACCACAATGATATGTTAGAAACAGAAAATTAATTCTGTTCTAAAAAACATATTATCCTCGAATTGAATTTCCTTTTAATCATTCAGAATTGTATGAACGGTGTTATTGGACCAATTAAACTGTATAAAGAGCAGTTTCCATGTACAATATCTAGTCTGCTGCCCTTAATTGGTTCATGTGCATTTCTGGTTCAATTGTTCTGTATTTAAAATGCATTATAATTTACACACCCTCCCCCCTCAAAATAATCGCCTAATATGCTCATCTGGATTCATAGCCGCTCGTGGCATCTCAGAATAATATAATTATTTAACCATGTTCGGAAACAAAGGGAGTCAATTGGTGCTATAAAGCCTCGAGCTCTCCCTTGCACAAGCCAATGCCCTAGATCTCAGCTGACATTTGGCTGTCTTTATTGTCTAACTGTCTGTGTGCTGATATGCGTTTGGGGAAGGGGTCTGAATGGCAAAGCAGTGATGATAGTTCACCTGGGCCACATAGCAATGATGTCTGTCTTGCGTTTTTGTTTTGTTTCCCTGGCAAAAAAAATACATAATTGAGCTGAACTAATGAATATAGAGCAGATGATGGTGTGGCCCAAGGCTCACCTGTGTCTGTGTCCTCCTGCTACTCTCTGATAGCTCTGTTTTGGGATAATGATTTTCTTGGATCGATATCTGAGAAACGGATTTGGTCCTGTTGGCTTGTTGATGCTGGAAATACGGAGGCTAATTAAATATTAATGTCCCTCCTAGAAACGGTGCTCCATAGGAGAACCATTTGAAAAAACTTTTTTGGTTCCAGGTAGAACCCTTTTAGGTTCCATATAGAACACGTTCCACAGAGGGTACTACATGGAACTCAAAAGAGTTCTACCAGGAACACAAAAAGATTATCCTATGGGGACAGGAGAAGTATCAATTTAGTGGATTCGGCTATTTCAGCCACACCCGTTGCTGACAGGTGCATAAAATCGACCACACAGCCATGCAATCTCCATAGACAAACATTGGCAGTAGAATGGCCTTACTGAAGAGCTCAGTGGCTTTCGACATGGCACCATCATAGGATGCCACCTTTAGAACAAGTCAGTTTGTCAATTTTGTTCCCTGCTAGAGCTGCCCCGGTCAACTGTAAGTGCTGTTTTTGTGAAGTGGAAAAATCTAGGAGCAACAACGGCTCAGCCGTGAAGGGATAGGCCACACAACTTCACAGAAAGGCACCGGCGAGTGCTTAGGCGCATAACGCGTAAGAATTGACTCCTCGTTTGTAACATTCACTACAGAGTTCCAAACCGCCTCTGGAAGCAACGTCAGCACAAGAACTGTTCGTCAGGAGCTTCATGAAATGGGTTTCCATGGCCGAGCAGCCCCATACAAGACTGCTACTTGCCTGAATGCATAGTGCTGACTGTAAAGTTTGGTGGAGGAGGAATAATGGTCTGGGGCTGCTTTTCATGGTTTGAGCCGAGGTTCCAGTTGAAGGGAAATCGTAAGACTAAAACAAATCAATTCTAAAAGCTTTAACAAGAGCAAGGTATTGTGTTTCACTTGAAAACAGCATAACATTTTGTAAAAGCAGAATATTTCAGGTCATCCTAGACAATTCTGTGCTTCCAATTTTGTGTCAACAGTTTGGGCAAGGCCCTTTCTTGTTTCAGCATTGCAATACCGCGGTGCATGAAGCGATGTCCATGCAGAAATTGTTTTTTGAGATCGGTGTGGAATAACATGACTGGTCTGCCCAGAACCTTGACCTCATCCCCTCAACACCTTTGGGATGAATTGGAACGCCAACTGAGAGCCAGGCTTAATCGCCCAAAACTCACTAAAGCTCTTGTGACTGTATGGAAGAGAAGTCCCCGCAGTAATTTTCCAACATCTAATGGAAATCCTTCTCAGAAGAGTGGAGGCTATTGTAGCAGCAAAGGCGGGACCAACTCCATATTAATGCCAATGATTCTGGAATGAGATGTTCGACGAGCAGGTGTCCATAAACGTTTGGTAATGTAGTGTGTGTGTGTGTGTATATATATATATATATACACACACACACACACACACCCACACAGTGGGGCAAAAAAAGTATTTAGTCAGCCACCAATTGTGCAAGTTCTCCCACTTAAAAAGATGAGAGAGGCCTGTAATTTATCATAGGTACACTTCAACTATGACAGACAAAATGAGAAAAAAAATCCAGAAAATCACATTGTAGGATTTGTAATGAATTTATTTGCAAATTATGGTGCAAAATAAGTATTTGGTCAATAACAAAAGTTTATCTCAATACTTTGTTATATACTCTTTGTTGGCAATGACAGAGGTCAAACGTTTTCTGTAAGTCTTCACAAGGTTTTCACACACTGTTGCTGGTATTTTGGCCCATTCCTCCATGCAGATCTCCTCTAGAGCAGTGATGTTTTGGGGCTGTTGCTGGGCAACACAGACTTTCAACTCCCTCCAAAGATTTTCTATGGGATTGAGATCTGGAGACTGGCTAGGCCACTCCAGGACCTTGAAATGCTTCTTACGAAGCCACTCCTTCGTTGCCCGGGCGGTGTGTTTGGGATCATTGTCATGCTGAAAGAACCAGCCACGTTTCATCTTCAATGCCCTTGCTGATGGAAGGAGGTTTTCACTCAAAATCTCACGATACATGGCCCCATTCATTCTTTCCTTTACATGGATCAGTCGTCCTGGTCCCTTTGCAGAAAAACAGCCCCAAAGCATGATGTTTCCATCCACATGCTTCACAGTAGGTATGGTGTTCTTTGGATGCAACTCAGCATTCTTTGTCCTCCAAACACGACGAGTTGAGTTTTTACCAAAAAGTTATATTTTGGTTTCATCTGACCATATGACATTCTCCCAATCTTCTTCTGGATCATCCAAATGCTCTCTAGCAAACTTCAGACGAGCCTGGACTTTACTGGCTTAAGCAGGGGGACACGTCTGGCACTGCAGGACTTGAGTCCCTGGCGGCGTAGTGTGTTACTGATGGTAGGCTTTGTTACTTTGGTCCCAGCTCTCTGCAGGTCATTCACTAGGTCCCCCCCGTGTGGTTCTGGGATTTTTGCTCACCGTTCTTGTGATAATTTTGACCCCACGGGGTGAGATCTTGCGTGGAGTCCCAGATCGAGGGAGATTATCAGTGGTCTTGTATGTCTTCCATTTCCTAATAATTGCTCCCACAGTTGATTTCTTCAAACCAAGCTGCTTACCTATTGCAGATTCAGTCTTCCCAACCTGGTGCAGGTCTACAATTTTGTTTCTGGTGTCCTTTGACAGCTTTTTGGTCTTGGCCATAGTGGAGTTTGGAGTGTGACTGTTTGAGGTTGTGGACAGGTGTCTTTTATACTGATAACAAGTTCAAACCGGTGCCATTAATACAGGTAACGAGTGGAGGACAGAGGAGCCTCTGAAAGAAGAAGTTACAGGTCTGTGAGAGCCAGAAATCTTGCTTGTTTGTAGGTGACCAAATACTTATTTTCCACCATAATTTGCAAATAAATTCATTAAAAATCTACAATGTGATTTTCTGGATTTTTTTTTTCTTCTAATTTTGTCTGTCATAGTTGAAGTGTACCTATGATGAAAATTACAGGCCTCTCTCATCTTTTTAAGTGGGAGAACTTGCACAATTGGTGGCTGACTAAATACTTTTTTGCCCCACTGTATACAGTATGAAATGCTTGTAAATATAGTTCAGTATTCCATAGTAACATCTGACAAAAATATCTAAAGACACTGAAGCAGCAAACTTTGTGTGAAACTCGAAATTGAGTGCAGGTGCATCCTGTTTCCATTGATCATCCTTGAGACGTTTCTACAACTTGATTGGAGTCCACCTGTGGTAAATTCAATTGATTGGACATTATTTGGGCACACACCTGTCTATATAAGGACCCACAGTTGACAGTGCATGTCAGAGTAAAAACCAAGCCATGAGGTCAAAGGAATTGTCCCTAGGGCTCTGGGACAAGATTGTGTTGAGGCACAGATTTGGGCAAAGGTACCAAAACATTTCTGCAGCATTGAAGATCCCAAGAAACACAGTGGTCTCCATCATTATTAAATGGAAGAAGTTTGGAACCACAAACTCTTCCTGGAGGAGGCCGCCCGGCCAAACTGAGCCAAAGGGCCTTGGTCAGGGAGGTGAGCAAGAACCCGATGGTCACTCTGACAGAGTTCCTGAGTTCCTCTGTGGAGATGGAACCTTCCAGAAGAACAACCATCTCTGCAGCACTCCACCAATCACGCATTTATGGTAGTATCGTGTCTTTGGCTATGCCGGATTAAGTGATATGACATGCTATTCTATAAAATAATTTATCCGTAATTAATATTACCTGATTGAGCTAATCATGTAAATGTAATTAGCTGGAGAGTCGGGGCACCACAAAATAATATTTATAGAGCTGTTATCTTCCGAATAAACTCTTAAAGACCTAGTAATATTTTACATCAATAGCAGTCAATATTAATCGTCACCTTAATTCAGTCTCATCTGAAAGTTATAAATTCTTGGTTATCTTCACGAACCCTGGCTAACAAGTTGAATCAGCAATACAAAATTGGGTTTAATTATTTATTTACTAAATACCAAACTAATCACACAGAATTACACATACACATCATTATTCATAACTTGATAACAAATTACGTCATAGGAAAACGTCCCTAGCGGGCGGAACAGATATGACAGCTTGTTACACAAAAGAAAAGGGCTGGGTTTGAGTGAAAGAGCGGGAAGACTGAGGAACAAAGGGCGAAGCTGTGCTATCGTAAATACAGTATCTTGTGCATTCTAAATTACCGCCCATTTGCAAAAGGAAAATGCAATAAATATTTACTTTGTCTGTTCCTTCCTAACCTGCGTTTGCAGCTGCTGTTGCAAACTCAACGGCTAGTAGTGACTTCACTTCTGTGGTGAATAAGAGTTAAAAGTTCATACCATTCGCAACCAAAGCTCACGCTGATGTTGGCTTTGTTCTGTAGTTATTATCTGAACCATTCTGACATCGGACCATCGTCCTCACATCGTCGGAGCAGATGGTTATGTTGTCGTCAAGGCTTTATATAGGAAGGTAGATGAGGGCGTGTTTGAAAAGGTTTTATAGCCCATGTCCCTTCACAGGGGAGGGCCACTGATTGAGCAGAGCCCTACCTTATGAAAACCCAAATCTTACATTTTAGAAGCTAAAATCACATTTCATCCCATCACGAATAATTTCATATTCAAACAGATAACTGATGTGTAGACTTTACACTGTAGAGTTTGTCATCTTATCATTGATGAGAATGTCTCAGATGACAACCAAACTTACATCATATTCATTAAGTACCACCACATATGTTCAATTGGTCGGATTACCAGAATATAGTTCATTCCCCCCCCCCCCACCTTCTGATGTTCCCAGAATCTCTATGTTAACCAAGGGGTTTGCAAATGTAACATCAGTAGGGTAGAGAGAGGAAAAAGGGGGGAAGAGGTATTTATGACTGTCATAAACCAATCCCCAGGCCAACGTCATGACAGTAGAGTGGCCAGACGGAAGCCACTCCTCAGTAAAAGGCACATGACAGCCCGCTTGGAGTTTGCCAAAAGGCACCTAAAGTCTCAGACCATGATTAACAAGATTCTCTAGTCTGATAAAACCTAGATTGAACTCTTTGGCCTGAATGCCAATTGTCATGTCTGGGGGAAACCTGGCACCATCCCTACGGTGAAACATGGTGGTGGCAACATCATACTGTGGGGATGTTTTTCAGCGGCAGGGATTGGGAGACTAGTCAGGATCGAGGCAAAGATGAACGGATCGAAGTACAGCGAGATCCTTGATGAAAACCTGTTCCAGAGTGCTCAGGACCTCAGACTGGAACGAAGGTTCACCTTCCAACAGGACAACGTCCATAAGCACACAGCAAAGACAACGCAGGAGTGGCTTCGGGACAAGTCTCTGAATGTCCTTGAGTGGCACAGCCAGAGCCCCAACCTGAACCCAATCAAACATCTCTGGAGAGACCTGAAAATAGCTGTGCAGCGACGCTCCCCATCCAACCTGACAGAGCTTGAGAGGATCTACAGAGAAGAATGGGAGAAACTCCCCAAATGCAGATGTACCAAGCTTGTAGTGTCATACCTAAGAAGACTCTTTGCTGTAATCACTGTCAAAGTTGCTTCAGCAAAGTACTGAGTAAAAGGTCTGAATGCTTATGTAAATGTGATATTTAAGTTTTGAAATATCACATTTTTAGCAAAATTGTCTATAAACCAGTTTTTGCTTTGTCATTATGGGCTATTGTGTGTAGATTGATGAGGGGGGAAAACACAATGTAATCAATTTTAGAATAAGGCTGTAATGTAACAAAATGTGGAAAAAGTCAATGGGTCTGAATACTTTCCCAATGCACTGTATGTGTGTGTGTGTGTGTATGTATGTATATATATATGTGTGTATATACCGGATAGGTGCAATGAAATATGTTGTTTTACAGGGTCAGCCATAGTAGTACGGCACCCCTGGAGCAAATTAGAGGTAAGTGCTTTGCTCAAGGGCACATTCACAAATGTTTCACCTTGTCAGCCCAGGTATTTTAACCAGCGACCTTCAGTTACTGGCCCAATGCTCTAACCCCTGGGTTACCTGCCGCCCAAAATAAAACTTTTGATTGTCACAGGTTCTTACAACGATTGTAGAACTGGCAATGAGTGGTGAGGAACTGTTTCATCTCTTAGGGAGGGGTGGTTGAGAATGAACAGAGAAAGATAAAGAAAGAGAGGGGGGGGGGGGGAAGGAGTGGAACAGCAGCTACGTGACCAAAAGTGTAGCTTTCCCCATCACTGTCATGTAGATCACTGAGTCAACCCAGCAACTTAATCAATCCCTGATCAATACATCAGCAAGTGCAGGGTTTCATTCAAATGAGGTTTGTGGTTGAGAATGAGATCCACCCTCTGTACAAGGTACTCCCCATCTCAAAGGGATAACAACCTAATTCTTGTAGGTAGCACATGCAGATGAAAGGTGTTTTTGAGACTGTGGTTCCGGCTTGTTCCCATGGGCCCACCCCCTCTCATCAGCTTTTGATTCTCTTCCAGACAAAACAAGGCCTTGGATCTAATGCTATCTCTACGCTATCTCTGTTTTTCTGTCTTGTTTGGGCTTTTTTTTTCTCAATCTGCCAACCTTTATAATCTCTATCATCTTTCTCCCCCATCCCTCTCTTCCCCTCTGTGACTGATTGGGCACATCTTTGGCAGGTACTGTCTCTAGGCTCCCCTGACCTATTTCAACGACAGGAAATACATGTTTTGATGTAATTTCATCAATTCCGTAAGGCAGTGTCTTCTTCTGCTCCTTCTTAGCCTCCGTTTCCTTCCGTTTCTGATTTTCTGCTATTGCTCTAACAATTCCCCCAGTTTCATTATCTCCTCTGCCCTCTAGCTCTCAGATGTCTACTTTCCCTTTTCTCACCCAGTCAGTCTCAGCTTTTAATCCTTTTTCTCTGCATCTTCCTAACTTTCTTTTTTTGTTCTCTTTTCTATCTCTCTCTCTCTCTCTGTACCTCTCCTAATCTGTCTTTTTCCTCTCCTCTGGTGGGGTTTCCTCACGGCTCTTATAGCTCTATTTTTCTCTCCTTTATCAAACAGGAAGTGGCTCAAAGTGGCATCCTGTCCCACATACACCAGGCATGATAATACTCAAGAAAAAAGGTTGACAACTATTTATGAAATATTCAGCGGACACTGCCAAGAGCTCACTCTAACACGGATTCAATATTTAAGAGCCATGTGTTACAATTTTTTAAAGTAATGCACATCACAGAGTTGCACAACTCTACAAATATTGTCTGTTTATACTACTCTGTTGTGGCTGACCCAAGTTTGAATGTTTTATAGATTTTTGATAGGTCATGACGTGTTTTAAAATTCAATAGCTGAAAATTCAACAAAGACAACATGACATGACCTTATGGGAAAAATGTGGATTGATCAGGGAACTATTCTCTGTGCTGCTGCGTGAAATCAGACAGATGTACCATTCAACAAGAGGTAATTACTTTGCCCATTATCAATTCCATCTCTGTTCCCATAAACCAATATTTGTCAAATGCTGGGACCACACAGGCACGCACAGACCAGCTACAGGCTGAATCAAGCCCAATCAACACACTCTGGCAGCAGGAAATAAAGAGTGAGGAGATAGAGAGACAAACAAAACAGAAATTAGGAGAGAGTACACCTATAAGTACACAGACAGAAAACAGAGACATTGTGAAAAGCAAAAATAAGGGAGCAGAAAAAATGTAGTGGTTCGCTGCTGATTCAACATGCATGGTATTTTGTGCCTAAGAGGAGTGCAGAAAGTAAAAAGGGTTGTGTGGGAGGAGGACTGTGGTTGATAAGGAGGAACAGAGACAGAAACCAGACCTCCTTCATCAGGTGGAGATAGTTGGAGACAGAAGGCTAGTCATGCCAAGGAACAAAACAAAGTCAGCCCATATCTAATGCAATTGGGATTCGTCTTTCCTTCCAGCTATTCTTACGTCAGAGTGACGCTGGCCAACAGGTGAGTCAGGTGACCCATGTCAGGATGAGTCTAAGGAGTGTGTGGGGGGGGGGCAGTTATGGTAAATGGTGACTAAGCAGGATATAGATCAAATCTATCACCTGGCTAAAGTGACGTTGGACTAAGAGAGAGAAGAAGAGATGAGTTGCCTGTGATGTAGTCAAATAAGTTCCGACCAGGAAAAAAAAATCCCACAGTGATTAAAATGACATTTGGTAGTCCTCCTTTGCCTTGGGAGATGAAAATGATTACTGTAGCACAATCCTTTCATTCTGTCCCGCTAACACACACACACACACCCTACCTGGTGAAATTCCACACCTTCCCTCTTTTTCTGCCTCAGGTTACACTGCAGCATATGAATAGTCTTTCCAGTAAAAGCTGACGACAAAAACTAATTAAATGTGCACATTAAATTGCCCTCACTTCGCCAATAAGCAATAAACATTTCATAACTTGTCATGTGGATATAGTCTGACAACATAGTACAGCTCAATGTCTGACTAATCTACAAGAGGAAACATACTAAATGTATTCCACAATAATGATTGAGCACTTTATCCATCGTTTCTTCATTATTGTTGTGTAGACTCAACATGATCTGTGTTGTGACCAGAGAGGAGTGCTTACTGGGACTGCACCAGCAGCAGACATACAAACACACACAGGAGGCGCATATACACACGGGACTGGTATCGCTGGACTATTATTTCAGCCTCTTTCTGTCTCTCTGTCAACACCTGACCACATGACCCCTGACCCCACAGCCAGCTTCCTGCTTCATGGATTAGAGCCCAAAAGGAGTCCATCTGACCCACAGCTTAAATTTCCCTGTGACATTATGAGATGGGGAGGGTATTAATTCTATTCTGATGTTCGACCCTGAGACGGGAACAGTATGTAAGTCTCTTTACAGTATCTTCTGTCATATCAAGGACCAACATTAAGAAATATGCAACACCAACTGAAAGATTTCTATAGAGGATGAGATGGAAAGCCTCCCTGATCTTTGTGGTTGAATTTGTATTTGAAGTTCACTGCTCGACTGAGGGACTTTACAGATAATTGTATGTGTGGGGTACAGAGATGAGGTAGTCATTCTAAAATCTTGTTAATCACTATAATTGCACACAGAGCGAGTCCATGCAACTTATTATGTGACTTGTTAGGGAAATGTTTACTTAATTTAGGCTTGCCATAACAAAGGTGTTGGATACTTATTGACTCAAGACATTTCAGCTTTTCATTTTTTGTTAATTTGTTAAAACAAAATCAAAAAAAATTCCACTTTGACATTATGAGGTAGTGTGTAGGCCAGTGACACAAAATCACTGTTGAATCTATTTCAAATTCAGGCTGTTATACTTTCTGAAGGCACTGCATTTCTATTTTCCTGGTGGGACAGGGCAGTGTGCAGTGGAATGGCAATTATGTGGTCCGTGGATCTGTTGGGGAGATATGCGAATTGTCGTGGTTCTTATGTGGAAGAACAGCTGAGATTACTGGTGGGAGAAGAGAAGGAGAGATTATGGTATTGGTTGACTGTGCAGCCGCCTGTTTGTCCTTCTGGCTAATAAGGGGTGCTAACCCCGCTGTACCAATCCTCTTACTGGCAACCCTATGTAATACTCACCACCCAGCACAGCACACAACAACAACAGCAACCAAAACTGGAGCATGAACACCTCCAGAAAAACCATAGTACTTAGTCAGCTCTGGTGAAATGCCTACATTTCCATCAGGAACACTCATGGTTTGGTTAGTGCTCTGACCACGTGACTGTGGGGTTGTACATAGTCTACAAAACTCCAGTGATTCACAAACGGGGATTTCTTTTTTGAATTTTTGTTTTTTTACATAGGCTCATTTTAATCAATAATAGCTGAATCATTGTTGTTTGAGGCGTATTAGTAATTCAATGACTCGCCCTATGCTGTCACTGATTGCTTATGATGTATGAATCAATGAGGGGGAACGGATGTTTATGTCTAATTCATGTAACTGTTTTCATAACTAACTCAGCCTCTGGTGCAGTTTGAAATAGCAGAGGCCCAACAGTATTTCAGAATATCTTCAGGAGCGGCAGCACAAGAAAAATAGACCATCTCCATTGCCTCGCAAAAAAAGGCACCTATTGGTAGATGGGTAAAATACAAAGTAGACATTGAATATCCCTTTGATCATGGTGAAGTTATTCATTACACTTTGATTGTTGTATCAATACACCTAGTCACTACAAAGATACATATGTCCTTCCTACCTCCATTGCCAGAGAGAAAGTAAAGGGATTTCACCATGAGACCATTGGTGACTTTATCCCATTAGTACCCATAGCAGCTGTTACCGGCCTTTCTTGAAATTACTGAACGGCCTTGTTTTTTTTAACTATAATACACTATATATATAAAAGACACCCCTTCAAATGAGTGGATTCAGCTTCTTCAGCCACACCCTTTGCTAACACGTATACAAAATAGACAGTGGTGTAAAGTACTAAAGTGAAAATACTTGAATGTACTACTTAAGTAGTTTTTTGGTGGGTATCTGTACTTTACTTTACTATTAATCTTTTTGACAACTTTTACTTTTACTTCACTACATTCCTGAAGAAAAGTATATACTTTTTACTGCATACATTTCCCTGACAGCCAAAAGTACTCATTACATTTTGAATGCTTAGTAGGACAGGAACATTGTCCAATTCACACAATTATCAAGAGAACACCCCTGGTCATCTCTACGGCCTCTGATTAGGTGGACTCACTAAACACATGCTTCAATTGAAAATTAAGTCTGTGTTGGAGAGTGTCCCTGGCTATCTGTAAATAAAAAAACATGAAAATGGCACATTCTGGTTTGCTTAATATAAGGAATTTGAAATAATTTACACTTTAACTTTTTAGACTTAAGTATATCTTAACAATTATATTTACTATTGATACTTAAGTATATTTAAAACCAAATACTTTTAGAATTTTACTCAAGTAAAAGTCAAAAGTTTGGACACACCTACTCATTCCAAGATATTCTACATTGTAGTAACCAAACAAGTGTTAAACAAATGAAAAAATATATAATATAACAATTCAAAATATATTTTAGATTTTAGATTCTTCAACGTAGCCACCCTTTGCCTTGATGACAGCTTTGCAGCTTTGTTGATAAAGCCATCTGTATCATCAGGGCAGTAACTCGAGTCACTATCAGAGGCCTCATAATGGCATGTCCTTTTCATAGGAGTTGAGGGAGACTGCCAACAACGGAGGAGGTGTCACAAGGGTACCTTTTATTCTAAGGTCTTGCCTGAGAAGATGTGAAAATAGCAAGTGAACAGTGAATCAAATTATTTTTGGAGGTCGCTAAACCATTGCAATCATATTGCTGGACATGATACCCACCTTTGCTTCTTCTGGTAGGTCCTGACATCCATTCATGACCAGGGGATCAGTCTGGCACCCAACTGTGCACTTTGTTTAACAGTAAAACAGGGTCAACAATTGTCATCATCCCACAATTATAAACATAGCTTGAGAAATAACATAATCTTGTTTGGAAGTTAACTTGATGCTTTACAGATGTAGACTGACTGACTCCAGAATGGATTAGATTCAGGCAAGTGACGCCATTACAGTATGCAACCAACTGTGACATGTTTTTCTATGGCCCTGGGTTGGTTTGAGTTTGTTGCTGCTAGTTAGTACACTGTTGTAGTCAGACATGAGTTAACTAGTACCACCATTGCTGCATCTAATATGTATTTGTGCCCTAGACATGGGTTGCACCTCAGAGGCTAATGTGACTGTTTCGTCTAAATGACACTAACTTACAGTGGCATGGAAATACGATGACATTGCTAAAGTAGGGAAATAATTAGTAGGAAACAACTTTGACATTTTAGGATGTCGTCAAATGGCATTGTTGCCAATGCTGTTACTAGCAAAGTTAGTTGGCTTAAGTTATACTGCATTTAAAGTCAATCATAGCAACAGCACAATCATGACTAAAGGTTTACCCTACGAAGTAGTTCCCTGGGGTGACTACCTCATGAAGCTGGTTGAGAGAATGCCAAGACAGTGCAAAGCTGTAATCAAGGCAAAGGGTGACTACTTTGAAGAATCAAAAAAATGTAATATATATATACAGTGCCTTGCGAAAGTATTCGGCCCCCTTGAACTTTGCGACCTTTTGCCACATTTCAGGCTTCAAACATAAAGATATAAAACTGTATTTTTTTGTGAAGAATCAACAACAAGTGGGACACAATCATGAAGTGGAACGACATTTATTGGATATTTCAAACTTTTTTAACAAATCAAAAACTGAAAAATTGGGCGAGCAAAATTATTCAGCCCCTTTACTTTCAGTGCAGCAAACTCTCTCCAGAAGTTCAGTGAGGATCTCTGAATGATCCAATGTTGACCTAAATGACTAATGATGATAAATACAATCCACCTGTGTGTAATCAAGTCTCCGTATAAATGCACCTGCACTGTGATAGTCTCAGAGGTCCGTTAAAAGCGCAGAGAGCATCATGAAGAACAAGGAACACACCAGGCAGGTCTGAGATACTGTTGTGAAGAAGTTTAAAGCCGGATTTGGATACAAAAAGATTTCCCAAGCTTTAAACATCCCAAGGAGCACTGTGCAAGCGATAATATTGAAATGGAAGGAGTATCAGACCACTGCAAATCTACCAAGACCTGGCCGTCCCTCTAAACTTTCAGCTCATACAAGGAGAAGACTGATCAGAGATGCAGCCAAGAGGCCCATGATCACTCTGGATGAAATGCGGAGATCTACAGCTGAGGTGGGAGATTCTGTCCATAGGACAACAATCAGTCGTATATTGCACAAATCTGGCCTTTATGGAAGAGTGGCAAGAAAGCCATTTCTTAAAGATATCCATAAAAAGTGTTGTTTAAAGTTTGCCACAAGCCACCTGGGAGACACACCAAATATGTGGAAGAAGGTGCTCTGGTCAGATGAAACCAAAATTGAACTTTTTGGCAACAATGCAAAACGTTATGTTTGGCGTAAAAGCAACACAGCTGAACACACCATCCCCACTGTCAAACATGGTGGTGGCAGCATCATGGTTTGGGCCTGCTTTTCTTCAGCAGGGACAGGGAAGATGGTTAAAATTGATGGGAAGATGGATGGAGCCAAATACAGGACCATTCTGGAAGAAAACCTGATGGAGTCTGCAAAAGACCTGAGACTGGGACGGAGATTTGTCTTCCAACAAGACAATGATCCAAAACATAAAGCAAAATCTACAATGGAATGGTTCAAAAATAAACATATCCAGGTGTTAGAATGGCCAAGTCAAAGTCCAGACCTGAATCCAATCGAGAATCTGTGGAAAGAACTGAAAACTGCTGTTCACAAATGCTCTCCATCCAACCTCACCTAGCTCGAGCTGTTTTGCAAGGAGGAATGGGAAAAAATTTCAGTCTCTCGATGTGCAAAACTGATAGAGACATACCCCAAGCGACTTACAGCTGTAATCGCAGCAAAAGGTGGCGCTACAAAGTATTAACTTAAGGGGGCTGAATAATTTTGCACGCCCAATTTTTCAGTTTTTGATTTGTTAAAAAAGTTTGAAATATCCAATAAATGTCGTTCCACTTCATGATTGTGTCCCACTTGTTGTTGATTCTTCACAAAAAAATACAGTTTTATATCTTTATGTTTGAAGCCTGAAATGTGGCAAAAGGTCGCAAAGTTCAAGGGGGCCGAATACTTTCGCAAGGCACTGTAACACTTTTATGATTACTACATGATTCCATATGTGTTATTTCATAGTTTTGATGTCTTTACTATTCTTCTACAATATAGAAAATAGTTTTAAAGAATATAGAAAAAAAACCTTGAATTAGTAGGTGTGTCCAAACTTTTGACTGGTACTATAAGTTAATAAAATCAATGATGAGAGTAGTCAGTTGAATCGATACCTGACACGGACATGGTGGTGCAGCGGGAAGATCAGAGTATCCTGAACCAAGAGGTTATGAGTTCAAATCACAGGTGATTATGTTGAATAATAATTACTGTTTAAGTGAACATGCACATTGTAAGCTCTATGTCAAATGTCTAAGTTAAAAGCACTGTGTGTGTGTCCCTAACCTTTGCCACTAGACAAAGAGCTATGAATGGATCAGTGGTTCACCAATCAGGGCCTTGATTGGCTTGGCAACAGGTGGGAAAACATTTCTTTCGGACC
The DNA here is from genome assembly GCF_057628025.1 of Oncorhynchus mykiss. Classification (NCBI taxonomy): domain Eukaryota; kingdom Metazoa; phylum Chordata; class Actinopteri; order Salmoniformes; family Salmonidae; genus Oncorhynchus; species Oncorhynchus mykiss. The sequence continues at coordinate 53,413,732 of NC_143030.1, forward strand.
ATCAGGCAATGTCCTGACAACTGATACACAGAAATGTTCCCGCAACATTCTCATGAAACGTGTCTAGAACATTAATATCTATATTCTGAGAACATGGCAACTGTGTTCTGTGTGTGTGTGTGTGTGTCTGGTAGGATGTTGTTGGAATATTCTCCTGACCTCAGACAACTGGACACATGAATGTTCTTGCAACGTTCCCATAAAATTGTTCTAGAACATTAATATCTTAGGTTCTGAGAACATGGCAACCATGTTCTATGTATGTTTGGGGGGACGTTGATAGAATATTCTCCTAACCCGCAAAAAACTGGGCACATGAATATTCTTGGAACGTTCCCATGAAACGTGTCTAGAACATGTATATCTTAAGTTCTAAGAACAGGGTAATGTTCTGGGTAAGTTCTATTTGACAATAAGTGAAGTCTCTTGGAACTTGTCCTTGCACATCATTCCTATGAAAACGGTAGTTTTTTTTAAGACTCTTAATAAAAGGAATGTTCTCTAAAGTTGTGGGAATGTTTGATGTTAGCTGGGAAGACTCATTCACAGGATCCCAGTTCACCTGACCTGGTTCCATCACATCAGCCAACCATATGCATGCAGAAACAATGCATTCACAGCATTTCCCCGTCTCCAGTTTTCAAACGCTACTCACAAGTTATGCCCTTCCCCCAACACACACATGCATGAGAAGACAGATTTTATCACGTGCTCTAGCTCTCACCCCATATAATCTACCCCCATTGTGTAGTCAGTCGCCTTTACATTTGAATTAAAAAAATAAACACTTTTTTTTCCACATTTTACAACATAATAAATTAATTAATGCAAATACAAATCTGTTTTCACATCAATACATGGCTTCATTATTAGGCTACTAAACAAGAGTTACATATTTAATAGTGTCCTTGGAAGTTTGTAGTAGCTTTCTTTTTCTTTTTAATTCCGTTTTGATTTGTTTAAAAATAATGTTCTTAGGGACTGGCCTTTACCATGCCCATATGAACCATAGTCTGTTTCTCTCCTCCCCTCCTCAGATCCCCTAGTCTGTTTCTCTCCTCGCCTCCTCAGATCTCCACTGCTTCCTTACCTTACATAAACCTTACATATTTCATATTTCTCTCTCTCTCTGATATTTTATATATATATATATATATATATATATATATAAATATCAATCAGTAGCTTGAGCATTGGATTTAGGCTATTATTGCATGCTGTTATGTTCACATGTTAGAGAAAGCCCATAACTCTCAGACAGGCTGGGGGACGCTTAATGGTGTGACACCTTCATTAAAAGGGACATTAACAAAGCCATGTTATTACCCTCCAGATCCAGAAGCCTCGGGTGCATTTTGATTTCTTTTCCTCAACATTCAAGGCATTACATACCTGATAGTCAGCCATGATAAGGACAGTATAATTCAAATGTAAACCAATTAAATGTTGTCCTCTTCCCATTTCCTTGGTGACTCTTTACATTGAACACTGTGAGCCTAGAGTATATACAGTACCAGTCAAAAGTTTGGACACAACTACTCATTCAAGGGTTTTTCTTTATTTTTACTATTTTCTTGATTGTAGAAGAATAGTGAAGAAATCAATACTATGAAATAACACATATGTAACACACAATTTTTTAAAACAAATCAATATATATTTTATATTTGAGATTCTTCAAAGTATCCTCCCTTTGCCTTGATGACAGCTTTGAACACTCTTGACATTCTCTCAACCAGCTTTATGAGGTAGTCACCTGGAATTGATTTCAATGAACAGGTGTGCCTTGTTAAATGTTAATTTGTGGAATTTCTTTCCTTCTTAGTTTGTTTGAGCCAATCAGTTGTGTTGTGACAAGGTAGGGGTGGTATACAGAAGATAGCCCTATTTGGTAAAAGACCAAGTCCATATTATGGCAAGAACAGCTCAAATAAGCAAAGAGAAACGACAGTCCATAATTACTTTAAGACATGAAGGTCAGTCAATCCGGAAAATTTCAAGAACTTTGAAAGTTTCTTCAAGTGCAGTCACAAAAACCATCAAGCACTATGATGAAACTGGCTCTCATGAGGACCGCCACAGGAATGGAAGACTCATAGTTACATCTGCTGCAGAGGATAAGTTGCAGCCCAAATAAATGCTTCACAGAGTTCAAGTAACAGACACATCTCAACATCAACTGTTGATAGGAGACTGCATGAATCAGACTGTAACGGTTTTCTTGATGAGAAGGAGAGTCGGACCAAAATGCGGCGTGTCTATTGCAATCCATGTTTAATGAAGTAACACACTAAACACAAACACTACCAAAACAATAAACTTAACGAAAACCGAAACAGCCTATACTTGTGTAACCTAACAAAGAACAATGACATCAGGACACTAAGGACAATCACCCACGACAAACTCAAAGAATATGGCTGCCTAAATATGGTTCCCAATCAGAGACAACGATAAACACCTGCCTCTGATTGAGAACCACTTCAGACAGCCATAGACTTAGCTAGAACACCCCACTAGCTACAATCCCCATAAATACACACCACATACAAAAACCCATGCCACACCCTGGCCTGACCAAATAAATAAAGATAAACACAAAATACTTTGACCAGGGTGTGACAGAACCCCCCCCCCCTAAGGTGCGGACTCCCGAACGCACCTCAAAACAATAGGGAGGGTCCGGGTGGGCGTCTGTCCATGGTGGCGGCTCCGGCGCGGGACGTGGACCCCACTCAATCAATGTCTTAGTCCCTTCTCCTCGCGTCCCTGGATAGTCCACCCTCGCCGCCGACCATGGCCTAGTAGTCCTCACCCAGAACCCCACTGGACTGAGGAGCAGATCGGGACTGAGGGGCAGCTCGGGACTGAGGCAGCTCGGGACTGAGAGGAAGCTCAGGAGTGAGAGGAAGCTCAGGAGTGAGAGGAAGCTCAGGCAGGTTGATGAATCTACCAGATCCAGGCTGGCTGGTGGTTTCGGCAGATCCTGGCTGACTGGCAGATCCTGGTCGACTGGCAGATCTGGAAGAGTCTGATCGACTGGCAGATCTGGAAGAGTCTGGTCGACTGGCAGATCTGGAAGAGTCTGGTCGACTGGCAGATCTGGAAGAGTCTGGTCGACTGCAGATCTGGAAGAGTCTGGTCGACTGGCAGATCTGGAAGAGTCTGGTCGACTGGCAGATCTGGAAGAGTCTGGTCGACTGGCAGATCTGGAAGAGTCTGGTCGACTGGCAGATCTGGAAGAGTCTGGTCGACTGGCAGATCTGGAAGAGTCTGGTCGACTGGCAGATCTGGAAGAGTCTGGTCAACTGGCAGATCTGGAAGAGTCTGGTCGACTGGCAGCTCTGGCTGCTCCATGCTGACTGGCTGCTCCATGATGACTGGCAGCTCTGGCTGCTCCATGCTGACTGGCTGCTCCATGCTGACTGGCAGCTCTGGCTGCTCCATGCTGACTGGCTGCTCCATGCTGACTGGCAGCTCTGGCTGCTCCATGCTGACTGGCTGCTCTGGCTGCTCCATGCTGACTGGCTGCTCCATGCTGACTGGCTGCTCCATGCTGACTGGCGGCCCTGGCTGCTCCATGCTGACTGGCGGCCCTAGCTGCTCCATGCTGACTGGCGGCCCTGGCTGCTCCATGCTGACTGGCGGCCCTGGCTGCTCCACACTAACTGGCAGCTCTGGCGGCTCCTTGCAGACTGGCAGCTCTGGCGGCTCCTTGCAGACTGGCAGCTCTGGCGGCTCCTTGCAGACTGGCAGCTCTGGCGGCTCCTTGCAGACTGGCAGCCCTGGCGGCTCCTTGCAGACTGGCAGCTCTGGCGGCTCCTTGCAGACTGGCAGCTCTGGCGGCTCCTTGCAGACTGGCAGCTCTGGCGGCTCCTTGCAGACTGGCAGCTCTGGCGGCTCCTTGCAGACTGGCAGCTCCTTGCAGACTGGCAGCTCCTTGCAGACTGGCAGCTCCTTGCAGACTGGCAGCTCCTTGCAGACTGGCAGCTCTATGCAGACTGGCAGCTCCATGCAGACTGGCAGCTCCTTGCAGACTGGCAGCTCCTTGCAGACTGGCAGCTCCTTGCAGACTGGCAGCTCCTTGCAGACTGGCAGCTCTATGCTAATTGGCAGCTCTATGCTAACTGGCAGCTCTATGCTAACTGGCAGTTCTGAACAGGCGGGAGACTCCAGCAGCGCTGTAGAGAAGGAAGGCTCTAACAGCGCTAAACAGGCGGGAGACTCCGACAGCGCTGGAGAGGAGGAGGGCTCCGACAGCGCTGGACAGGCGAGGCGCACTGTAGGCCTGATGCGTGGTGCTGGCACTGGTGGTACTGGGCCGAGGACACGCACAGGAAGCCTGGTGCGGGGAGCTGCTACCAGAGGGCTGGGGTGTGGAGGTGGTACTGGAAAAACCGGACCGTGCAGGCGCACTGGAGCTCTTGAGCACCGAGCCTGCCCAACCTTACCTGGTTGAATGCTCACGGTCGCCCTGCCAGTGCAGCGAGGTGGAATAGCCCGCACTGGGCTATGCAGGCGAACCGGAGACACCGAGCGCAAGGCTGGTGCCATGTAAGCCGGCCCAAGGAGACGCACTGGGGACCAGCTGCGTAGAGCCGGCTTCATGGCATTAGGCTCGACGCTCAATCTAGCCCGGCCGACACGCGGAGCTGGAATATACCGCACCGGGCTATGCACCCGCACTGGAGACACCGTGCGCACCACTGCATAACACGGTGCCTGTCCGGTCTCTCTAGCCCCCCGGTAAGCACAGGGAGTCTGCCCAGGTCTCCTACCTGGCGTAGCCATACTCCCTGTTAGCCCCCCCCCAAGAAATTTTTGGGGCTGCCTCTCGGGCTTCCTTGCCAGCCGTGTTCCCTCATATCGCCGGCTCCTCTCTCCGGCTGCCTCTGCTCTCCTAAGTGCCTCCACCTGTTCCCATGGGAGGCGATCTCTTCCAGCCAGTATCTCCTCCCAAGTGTAACAGCCCTTGCCATCTAAAACGTCCTCCCATGTCCATTCCTCTTTACGCTGCTGTTGCTGCCTGTTGACACGCTGCTTGGTCCGTTGGTGGTGGGTGATTCTGTAACGGTTTTCTGTATGTGAAGGAGAGTCGGACCAAAATGCAGCGTGTCTATTGCAATCCATGTTTAATGAAGAAAACACACTAAACACAAACACTACCAAAACAATAAACTTAACGAAAACCGAAACAGCCTATACTTGTGTAACCTAACAAAGAACAATGACATCAGGACACTAAGGACAATCACCCACGACAAACTCAAAGAATATGGCTGCCTAAATATGGTTCCCAATCAGAGACAACGATAAACACCTGCCTCTGATTGAGAACCACTTCAGACAGCCATAGACTTAGCTAGAACACCCCACTAGCTACAATCCCCATAAATACACACCACATACAAAAACCCATGCCACACCCTGGCCTGACCAAATAAATAAAGATAAACACAAAATACTTTGACCAGGGTGTGACAGAACCCCCCCCCCCTAAGGTGCGGACTCCCGAACGCACCTCAAAACAATAGGGAGGGTCCGGGTGGGCGTCTGTCCATGGTGGCGGCTCCTGCGCGGGACGTGGACCCCACTCAATCAATGTCTTAGTCCCTTCTCCTCGCGTCCCTGGATAGTCCACCCTCGCCGCCGACCATGGCCTAGTAGTCCTCACCCAGAACCCCACTGGACTGAGGAGCAGATCGGGACTGAGGGGCAGCTCGGGACTGAGGCAGCTCGGGACTGAGAGGAAGCTCAGGAGTGAGAGGAAGCTCAGGAGTGAGAGGAAGCTCAGGCAGGTTGATGAATCTACCAGATCCAGGCTGGCTGGTGGTTTCGGCAGATCCTGGCTGACTGGCAGATCCTGGTCGACTGGCAGATCTGGAAGAGTCTGGTCGACTGGCAGATCTGGAAGAGTCTGGTCGACTGGCAGATCTGGAAGAGTCTGGTCGACTGGCAGATCTGGAAGAGTCTGGTCGACTGGCAGATCTGGAAGAGTCTGGTCGACTGGCAGATCTGGAAGAGTCTGGTCGACTGGCAGCTCTGGCTGCTCCATGCTGACTGGCTGCTCCATGATGACTGGCAGCTCTGGCTGCTCCATGCTGACTGGCTGCTCCATGCTGACTGGCAGCTCTGGCTGCTCCATGCTGACTGGCTGCTCCATGCTGACTGGCAGCTCTGGCTGCTCCATGCTGACTGGCTGCTCTGGCTGCTCCATGCTGACTGGCTGCTCCATGCTGACTGGCTGCTCCATGCTGACTGGCGGCCCTGGCTGCTCCATGCTGACTGGCGGCCCTGGCTGCTCCATGCTGACTGGCGGCCCTGGCTGCTCCACACTAACTGGCAGCTCTGGCGGCTCCTTGCAGACTGGCAGCTCTGGCGGCTCCTTGCAGACTGGCAGCTCTGGCGGCTCCTTGCAGACTGGCAGCTCTGGCGGCTCCTTGCAGACTGGCAGCTCTGGCGGCTCCTTGCAGACTGGCAGCTCTGGCGGCTCCTTGCAGACTGGCAGCTCCTTGCAGACTGGCAGCTCCTTGCAGACTGGCAGCTCTATGCAGACTGGCAGCTCCTTGCAGACTGGCAGCTCCTTGCAGACTGGCAGCTCCTTGCAGACTGGCAGCTCTATGCTAATTGGCAGCTCTATGCTAACTGGCAGCTCTATGCTAACTGGCAGTTCTGAACAGGCGGGAGACTCCAGCAGCGCTGTAGAGAAGGAAGGCTCTAACAGCGCTAAACAGGCGGGAGACTCCGACAGCGCTGGAGAGGAGGAGGGCTCCGACAGCGCTGGACAGGCGAGGCGCACTGTAGGCCTGATGCGTGGTGCTGGCACTGGTGGTACTGGGCCGAGGACACGCACAGGAAGCCTGGTGCGGGGAGCTGCTACCGGAGGGCTGGGGTGTGGAGGTGGTACTGGAAAAATCGGACCGTGCAGGCGCACTGGAGCTCTTGAGCACCGAGCCTGCCCAACCTTACCTGGTTGAATGCTCACGGTCGCCCTGCCAGTGCAGCGAGGTGGAATAGCCCGCACTGGGCTATGCAGGCGAACCGGAGACACCGAGCGCAAGGCTGGTGCCATGTAAGCCGGCCCAAGGAGACGCACTGGGGACCAGCTGCGTAGAGCCGGCTTCATGGCATTAGGCTCGACGCTCAATCTAGCCCGGCCGACACGCGGAGCTGGAATATACCGCACCGGGCTATGCACCCGCACTGGAGACACCGTGCGCACCACTGCATAACACGGTGCCTGTCCGGTCTCTCTAGCCCCCCGGTAAGCACAGGGAGTCTGCCCAGGTCTCCTACCTGGCGTAGCCATACTCCCTGTTAGCCCCCCCCCAAGAAATTTTTGGGGCTGCCTCTCGGGCTTCCTTGCCAGCCGTGTTCCCTCATATCGCCGGCTCCTCTCTCCGGCTGCCTCTGCTCTCCTAAGTGCCTCCACCTGTTCCCATGGGAGGCGATCTCTTCCAGCCAGTATCTCCTCCCAAGTGTAACAGCCCTTGCCATCTAAAACGTCCTCCCATGTCCATTCCTCTTTACGCTGCTGTTGCTGCCTGTTGACACGCTGCTTGGTCCGTTGGTGGTGGGTGATTCTGTAACGGTTTTCTGTATGTGAAGGAGAGTCGGACCAAAATGCAGCGTGTCTATTGCAATCCATGTTTAATGAAGAAAACACACTAAACACAAACACTACCAAAACAATAAACTTAACGAAAACCGAAACAGCCTATACTTGTGTAACCTAACAAAGAACAATGACATCAGGACACTAAGGACAATCACCCACGACAAACTCAAAGAATATGGCTGCCTAAATATGGTTCCCAATCAGAGACAACGATAAACACCTGCCTCTGATTGAGAACCACTTCAGACAGCCATAGACTTAGCTAGAACACCCCACTAGCTACAATCCCCATAAATACACACCACATACAAAAACCCATGCCAAACCCTGGCCTGACCAAATAAATAAAGATAAACACAAAATACTTTGACCAGGGTGTGACACAGACCTTCATGGTCGAATTGCTGCAAAGAAACCACTACTAAAGGACAAAAATAATAAGAACAGACATGCTTGGGCCACGAAACACAATCAATGGACATTAGACTGGTGGAAATCTGTCCTTTGGTCTGATGAGTTCAAATTTGAGATTTTTGGTTCTAACTGCCATGTCTTTGTGAGACACAGAGTAGGTGAACAGATGATCTATGCATGTGTGGTTCCCACTGTGAAGCATGGAGGAGGAGGTGTGATTGTGTGGGGGTGCTTTGCTGGTGACTCTGTCAGTGATTTATTTAGAACTTGTGGCACACAACCAGCATGGCTAACACTGTGACGATACACCATCCCATTTGTTTTTCCAACAGGACAATTTCTTATTATTTTTTTTAATTTCACCTTTATTTAACCAGGTAAGTTCTCATTTACATCTATGACCTGGCCAAGATAAAGCAAAGCAGTGCGACAAAAACAACAACACAGAGTTACACATGGGATAAACAAACGTACAGTCAATAACACAATAGAAAAAATCTGCATACAGTGTGTGCAAATTAAGTAAGGAGGTAAGGCAATAAATAGGCCATAGCGGCGAAGTAATTACAATTTAGCAATTAACACTGTAGTGATAGATGTGCAGATGAGGATGTGCAAGTAGAATACTAGTGTGCAAAAGAGCAGAAAAACAAAAACAAATATGGGGATGAGGTAGGTAGGTAGGTAGTTGGATGGATGGGCTATTTACAGATGGGCTGAGTACAGCTGCAGCGATTGGTAAGCTGCTCTGACAGCTGACGCTTAACGTTTGTGAGGGAGATATACTGAAAGTCTCCAACTTCAGTGACCCAACACACCTCCAGGCTGTGTAAGGGCTATATGACCAAGAAGGAGCGTGATGGAGTCCTGCATCAGATGACCTGGCCTCCACAATCATCCGACCTCAACCCAATTGAGATGGTTTGGGATGAATTGGACTGCAGAGTGAAGGAAAAGCACCCAACAAGTGCTCAGCATATGTGGGAACTCATTCAAGACTGTTGGAAAAGCATTCCTCGTGAAGCTGATTGAGAGAATCTCAAGAGTGTGCGAAACTGTCATCAAGGCAAATGGTGGCTCCTTTGGAGGATGTAAAATATAAAATATATTTTGATTTGGTTGACACTTTTTTGGTTATGACATGATTCCATGTGTTTTTTCATAATTTTGAAGTCTTCATTATTATTCTACAATGCAGAAAATAGTAAAAATAAAGAAAAACCTTTGAATGAGTAGGTGTGTCCAAACATGACTGGTACTGTATGTTCAAGGTAAAGGAACAAGGCCAAGGAAAAGAGAGCACTAAAAGGCGCTGCATGGTCAATCAGGTGTCGACAATGGCCGTGCAGCATTTATGGTGATGGGTCCCGCAGAAGTGAGGTCATTCATATTTCTTGAGCTTTGCGTTAGCAGCGCAAAGATGTTGAGCAGAGCTGTTGTCAAGGAAGTTAGTTTATGTTCATACAGGACCTCCCGCCCTCACCTACTGTCAACCAATCATGTCAATGCGGAGTTATACTGAGCCCTCCGCAATGTTGCAAAATTTGAGAGACGCACGCCGATGCAGTACGGACCTCAATGTGGCCTCTGCCGGGCTTCCGGAGGCTCCGCATTTGCATCACATACCATCCATACTGCGCCTCCAACCACATTTTCGGATCAAGCACAAGTTGGCTCTTAGATTATATTTACTGAATGCAGACATACCATAATCATCAGGCTGTGTCATGTCCTTTCATGTCCCCTCGGACCAAATGATACAATTATGCACCCGGGCAAGCCATTATAAATTAATGTACTTGTTCCAGTTCTACCCCCAAACTTTTCTCTTGTAAAATCCTTTGCTTACGTTGGCAACCCAGTTTAGTGGCATTGCCGCAGACATGAGCTTTTCCTTTTCAAGATGCGTTGAGCTTCACAGCATGACATCCACATTATAGAGCAGCGAGATAAATTACTGCTGCTTATTCCAGTGGAAGAGTGAAGATGCGATATTAATTTGACTAAATCAGACATACTATATGAATAGATGTTTGCATAGTGTAGAAATATTTAAGGTCTATTATGTTCCATTGTTTTCTAGTAGGTGCTCCCACGTAACATACGACAGTTTACTATAGAAAACTATAGTACTTACTATAGAATTCTGTAATAAACTGTAGTATACTGTAGAATCATATACCTCACACTCTAGTATCCCTTTAACCATGTGTAGTACTTTAACATTTTGTAGTATACTGGAGACTTCTATACGACACACATATTGTGTAGTACTTACTATAGAATTTTGTAGTATACTGTAGAACATCATACTGCACACTGTTATCTCTTGATCATGTAGTGCTTACTTTAGAATGTTGTTCTATAATGTGTTTAATACTATACTACACACTGTAGAATCCCTCATATATGTAGTGTTTACTTTACTACTAACTGCTAGCTTTGTCGATGCTGTTTTGATTTGAACGTGAGGAGCTCATGCCAGGGATTTCCTCTGAAGTTCCCCCTCGATCGTGTAGTACTTATTATATAATTTTTTTGTAGAATACTATACTCCATATTGTAGTATCCCTTGATTGATTTTATATATACAATACAACCACAAATGCATTTGTACATTTCCATAACACAAAAAAAGTTTACAATTTATTTCCATTGTGGTCCTAGTTCAAACATCAAACATGTTACACATTTACAGCTAACCCACATTAAAAAAAGTATATAGGACACTATGGTCTAAATACTGTTGTATTACTATATTTATAAACTCTAGTATTCACTGTAGTGTTTTTGTGGACAAATCAAATCACATTTTATTGGTCACACACATTTTTAGCAGATGATAAATGCTTGTGTTCCTAGCTGCAACAGTGCAGTAGTATCTAACAATTCACAACAATACACACAAATCTAAAGTAAAAGAATGGAATTAAGAAAGATCTAAATATAAGGACGAGCAATGTCGGAGTGGCATTGACTAAAATACAGTAGAATATAATACGGTATATACTTCTGAGATGAGTAACTCAGAACAGTATATACACATTATTAAAGTGACCAGTGATTCCATGTCTGTGTTCAGTGGCTTGTGAAAGTATTCACCCCCTTGGCAATGGAATTCAAATAGATTTTTGGGGGGGTTGTATCATTTGATCTACACAACATACCTACCACTTTGAAGATGCAAAATATGTTTTATTGTGAAACAAACAAGAAATAAGACAAAAAACTGAAAACTTGAGCATGCATAACTATTCACCCCCCCCCCCCCCCCCCCCCCCCTCTACTTTGTAGAGCTACCTTTTGCAGCAATTACAGCTGCAAGTCTCTTGGGGTATATCTCTGTAAGCTTGACACATTTAGCCACTGGGATTTTTGCCCATTCTTCAAGGCAAAACTGCTCCAGCTCCTTCAAGTTGGATGAGTTCCACTGGTGTACAGCAATCTTTAAGTCATGCCACAGATTTGAAAATTGGATTGAGGTCTGGGCTTTGACTAGGCCATTTCAAGACATTTAATGTTTCCCCTTAAACCACTTGAGTGTTGCTTCAGCAGTATGCTTAGGGTCATTGTCCTGCTGGAAGGTGAACCTTCGTCCCAGTCTCAAATCTCTAGAAGATTGAAACAGGTTTCCCTCAAAAATTTCCCTGTATTTAGCGCCATCCATCATTCCTTCTGTTCTGACCAGTTTCCCAGTCCCTGATGATGAAAAACATCCCCACAGCATGACGCTGCCACCACCATGCTTCACTGTGGGGACGGTGTTCTCAGGGTGATGAGAGGTGTTGGGTTTGCACCAGACACACCTTTTCAGTTATGCCCACATATTTTCTATTGGATTGAGGTCAGGGCTTTGTGATGACCCCTCCAATAGCTTGACTTTGTTGTCCTTAAGCCATTTTACCACAACTTTCGAAGTATGCTTGGTCATTGTCCATTTGGAAGACCCATTTGCAACCAAGCTTTAACTTCAAAAGCTGATGTCTTGAGATGTTGCTTCAATATATCCACATCATTTTCCTACCTCATGATGCCATCTATTTTGTGAAGAGCACTAGGCCCTGCTGCAGCAAAGCACCTCCACAACATGATGCTGCCACCCCCGTGCTTCACGGTTGGGATGGTGTTCTTCGGCTTGCAAGCCTCTCCCTTTTTCCTCCAGACATAACGATGGTCACTGTGGCCAAACAGTCTTCTTTTTGTTTCATCAGACCAGAGGACATTTCTTCAGAAAGTACGATCTTTGTCCCCATGTGCAGTTGCAAACCGTAGTCTGGCTTTTTTATGGAGGTTTTGTAGCAGTGGCTTCTTCCTTGCTGAGCAGCCTTTCAGTTTATGTCGATATAGGACTCGTTTTACTGTGGATATAGATACTTTTGTATCCGTTTCCTCCAGCATCTTCACAAGGTCCTTTGCTGTTGTTCTGGGATTGATTTGCACTTTTCGCACCAAAGTACGTTCATCTCTCGGAGACAGGGAAGTCAGGAACCAAAACACCTTCTTCAGGGAAGTCAGGAACCAATATACTCAGCCTGTTAGGAAAGCTAAGGCTATTTTTTTCAAACTGAAATTTGCTTCCTGTAGCACTAATTCCAAAAAGTTTTGGGACACTGTAAAGTCCATTGAGAATAAGAGCACGTCCTCCCAGCTGCCCACTGCACTGAGGATAGGAAACACTGTCACCACCGATAAATCTACGATAATCAATCATTTCAATAAGCACTGTTCCATGGCAGGCCATGCTTTCCACCTGGCTACCCCTACCCTGTCCAACATACCCCTACCCTGTCCAACATCTCAGCACACACCCCCCCCCCCCCCACACACAAATCTGGATCCCTACAAATCAGCTGGGCTAGACAATCTGGACCCTCTCGTTCTAAAATTATCCGCTGCAATTGTTGCAACCCCTATCACTAGCCTGTTCAACCTCTCTTTCGTATCGTCAGATATCCCCAAAGATTGGAAAGCTGCCACGGTCATCCCCCTCTTCAAAGGGGGAGACACTCTAGACCCAAACTGTTATAGACCTATATCCATCCTGCCCTGCCTTTCTAAAATCTTCAAAAGCCAAGTTAATAAACAGATCACCGACCATTTCGAATCCCACCGTACCTTATCCACTATGCAATCTGGTTTCCGAGCTGGTCATGGGTGCACCTCAGCCACGCTCAAGGTCCTAAACGATATCATACCGCCATCGATAAAAGACAGTACTGTGCAATCGTCTTCATCAACCTGGCCAAGGCTTTCGACTCTGTCAATCACCGCATTCTTATCGGCAGACTCAAGAGCCTTGGCTTCTCAAATGACTGCCTCGCCTGGTTTTCTCTGTATATATCAATGATGTCGCTCTTGCTGCTGGTGATTCTCTGATCCACCTCTACGCAGACGACACCATTCGGTATACATCTGGCCCTTCTTTGGACACCTCCAAACATGCTTCAACGCAATACAACACTCCTTCCGTGGCCTCCAACTGCTTTAAATGCTAGTAAAACTAAGTGCATGCACTTCAACCGATTGCTGCTCGCACCCTCACGCTCGACTAGCATCACTACTCTGGACGGTTCTGATCTAGAATATGTGGACAACTACAAATACCTAGGTGTCTGGTTGGACTGTAAACTCTCCTTCCAGACTCACAATAAGTTTGTTGAGAATGATCAAGGTGTGTTCTTGATGCAGACAGTATCATGACAGATCCCTGGCCTTGGTGTGTAAAAACATGACCCATCCCCCATTTAAAACAAACAATGGTGATACTGTATATTACTGTAATCCTCACTCACAGCAGGGCTCCACCTCCCTGGCACGGAGGGGCAGGACAGAGACTCTATGCCCATCAACTGGCACAGAGAAAGGGATGCTCGGATCCCATGGTGTGGGTGGAAGCCGTGGAGAGAGTCAGTGAACCACCGGCCAAGAATGGTATCTAAAAATTGAAAAATGGGCACCACATCTGAGATGGGATGAATCAACTAGCCAAGCTTGAACATTATCATAACACACTGAGGGTTCTCTGAGCTACCATATTGTATAACCCCAGCCCAGTGTAGAAGTTGTTCTCAGTACTAAGTTGCATATATGATGCATATGTATTTCAAGTGTTTATTCTAAAGCTAAGCACATGCAAATCAGGACATAACTCTGTGTGTGTGTGTGTGTGTGTGTGTGTGTGTGTGTGTGTGTGTGTGTGTGTGTGTGTGTGTGTGTGTGTGTGTGTGTGTGTGTGTGTGTGTGTGTGTGTGTGTGTGTGTGTGTGTGTGTGTGTGTGTGTGTGTGTGAACGAAAGAGACTTATACACACAAGCCTTCTATAGAAGAAGAAGGCAGACCAGCTTTAGAAGCAGTCTTACGGACATTAGCTGGAGCTGAAAGTGGGGTAGATTTTGCAGCTTTAATTACTAGAGGGATTTACCCCTGAAAGGCTCCTGCATGAATTGAAAAGAAGGAAACAAAGAAGAAAGAAAGAAACAAAGAAGTTGTTTGTTGATGTTGCTGTTACTGTATTATTAGTACTCGCTAGCACGTAGTACCCTGTGCATGTTGCTCTGTATGTCTGTCTGCTTGTCCTCTTCCTGTGTGTCTGTCATTTTTGTTTTTCTATTTCTCTGTTTCTCAGCATATCACAGTCCCCCAGTTTGTGTGAGTATCTGCCAGTGTCTCAGTGTTTATCAGACTCAGATTCAGAGTCCGACCAAGTGGGCAGCTGCTCACGCCTGTCTCAGTCCTGGGCACCAGCTGTGTTCCAACGGACCACTACCCTACTAGGACAACTGGCTCCAGCAAATCAATGGAGCTAACAAGCTAAGGCTCTCATCCAGCTGCAACTCTGCACACATGCTGTCCTCTCCATTGCCATTAATTATTCAACACACTCCAGTCTTTTTAATTCAGCTTTTTTCTATTTGATCCAGCATGGGGCGGCAGGTAGCCTAGTGGTTAGAGCGTCGGGCTAGTAACCGAAAGCTGACAAGGTAAAAATCTGTAATTCTGCCCCTGAACAAGACAGTTAACCTACTGTTCCTAGGCTTTCATTGTAAATAAGAATGTGTTCTTAACTGACTTGCCTAGTTAAATAAGAAAATATTCAGTGTTTATTGAAATCTGACCTCTGGAGCCTTGTTGTTCATCAACTCAGTCACTAAGGGCTCATTGGGAAATTACTATACTACTTCTCAGTAGTTGGTATTCAGATTTACCTTATGAAGGTTCGTAATGGCATTTGCAGGTGTGGTTCCCTTGCGCACGCTGAATAAATGTAATGCAACTGTTGAAAACCCTCCCACTTGCTGGCCAACAGATTTTCTCCTGGAGTTCTCATTCAATATGTTTTTCAGTACATTTATCTTAAGTAATCCCTTTAAATATGGTGTACCTTTAATTAGAATTTTGACGACAGACATTGAGATACATTGAGAGAACGGGTTAAAAAATATAGGGATCAATGAAAGAATGTCATGTATGCATCTTCATCTCAATTTCAGCACCAACTGATTTTAAAATACACTGATTTGTTAGATTATTTAGGAACATTTTAGGGTTAGGAAAGTATGTATGTATCATTTAAAAAAAACTGGTTTGGAGAGCCTTTACGCTCTAAATATATTGATTAATAAAAAAATACAGTGGTTTGATTCATCCTGAAAGTTCTCATTAAATTTCAATCCATTAAATATTGTAAGGTGGAAAAAAGTGTAGGTGTTGAGCAATTGTCCTATGAATCTAATCCTCACTAATCATGGAACTGTGATGACAACGGTCCAGTCGTCTTGAACCATATTGATTGAAATAGGATACAAGTTGTTAACCTAATATGATCCACTAATGCTAGCGACCCTCAGGAATAATTAACACAGACCTGACAGAGGATGTAAGATACAAATTGAAGAGAACTAACACTAAAGTGACAGTTCTAAATGTATGTGGGTATTACTGATGGTGGCTCCCAATAGTGGCTAATATTTCCCATGATACAAATTGTAAAATAAAATGGAAAAAAGCCCAGGCATAGGCTATAATTAAAACATTATAAAGTACATACATCAACTCAGCATGTTCAGCCCTACAGAAGCTTTGATGTCCAAATTTCATCCATGCAAAAAAATTCAGGCATAAAGATAACGGCACACCTATTTATTGTCTATTTCACTGCGGAAAAGTTCATGTCATGTTGATATGATTTTCTGTTTGCTTCCATTTAACTGGTTTCACATTCCAGGGATCATAAGGGAAAATGATCTAAAACATTTGCTATGTGTATTTACAATCCCCTTCTCCAAACGGATTACTCATTTACCTAGCTCTTATCAATAGCTCTTATCAGTTTAGAAATGACAGCGCATGGAGAATGCTGTTATTTTTAGCTATGGAACCGGCAGGTTTGCATGACCTTATTCATGGTTTCCTCGGGCATAAAAGTGCTGGAATTATGAGAGAATTAAGTAAAAATCTGAATACGGCTTATCTGTACACTGTTTTAAAAGGGTTCTTCAGCTGTCCCCATAGAAGCACCTTTTTTGGTCCAGGTAAAACAATTTTGGGATTCATGTAGAACCCTCTGTGGAAAGTGTTCTACATGGAACCCCAAAACAGCTATACTTGGAACCAAAAATAGTTATTATATGGGGATAGCCGAAGAACCATTTTAGGCCGTAGATAGCACCTTTCTACGGGTTCAGACACACCTTCATTTCTTTGATCTCCACCCAAACGAACAGTGCTATTCTCATGCTTCAGTTCAAGATCAGAATACGCATAAAGAGAGAAGTGCACGCTTAACTCGGGTCGAAATCGGGGCCTGATTGATCTATTGAGTCTGCTTTAAGTCAATTACCCCGTTGAAAGACAAAGCGACACACACACTGACCTATATTTCAGTGCAATATCTTGGAATTATGGTTCAAGAGTATATCACATACATCATTTTTTTTGAATGTGCTGTGACAGTCCATCTGTGCATATCTACAGTGCATTATAGTGCACTACAACACCATAATAAACTATGTGGTAATCATCACTATAAAATACAGTAGAGCATATTACATCATTATTGACATGCTTGTACTATGATTTGGGTGACCAACAGTACTGATAGGTTGGTCACTCCCAGCCTGTGTTAAAAAGACAAACCCTGCCCACCTTTGGCGAGAGAGTAGTTCATTACAGGACATAGAAGGTCAGGGTTTGCAATAACAACAGGGTGGGAGACTTCCTATCAAACTTGTGATGTCAGTCAAGGGATTTTTCAATGAAAGAGGTTAGGTAAACACAAGCAGCCCTGGAATTGCCCAACTCTGGCCTGAGGTACTCTCAATATTTGGCATCCGTCGTGGGAGGGTAAATCCGTTGTTTCCGTTAATTACGGCTCCTGGCCTGACATTGTTATTGTCAGACAGTGTAGGGTTGTGAGGCAGACAGGTGTGGTTGTGTTTGGCCATGTGCAGCAGACAGATCAAAGTGCAGAGGAAGACACATCTCATCTGATTGGCTGGCTGGCTTTCTCCTTATCTCTGTGATTTAATGCCTTTTACAGTACATATTTCCAAACTGAAAGTCTGAAAGTTTCCCAGAAAACAAAATGGAAAGACAAGCACCCGAACCGATAGACACATACACTCACTCATTGACCCTCACTGAAATAATAAAATACCTCCAATGACCTGATAAACAAAAGCTCATATGGTTTAGCAATTGAAGTGATAGGACCATTTTTCTCAAGTGATGCTCTACCAGCCCAACTAGTATTGTTTGAGTGTGTCTCCGGTGTTTTTTCTGCATTCACATGTTCGTTTACGAGCTTGATACATTATTAAAGGAGTTGCTTTGCACGCCTCCTAAAGTGACACGTTGGTGTCTCTGAATGCCCTGTAAGAGATCCGACAGAAACGGGTTTAGACATGGCTCTGCACTCCTGCCCTCCCACGCTATGACTTTACTGTTGCAAAACAGTAGCAAGCACAGACACCTTACTAATAACCTTGTTTGCCATCGTCATCTAAAGCATGGGAATCTTCCTTTCTGTTAGTGGGTTAGATAGGCTGACGTGTTATATTGTCAATATGCTTTACACAATCTATAAATATCCTGTTTCGCCGGCATCATCCGCCCTATATCCCCTGCCAGACTGGCACTCGTTCGTCCCTTTCAGCTGATCTAAAGATGGTTTCACAGTTTAGCTTTTAAAGATTATGGTTAGAAGTTGCTGATCTGACTGCAGCTAGAGCCATAGGGGCTCCAGTTGAGTATTGTACTGAACAGTACCATTTAGAGGCTGTATTTGTATGTACAGAAAAGGCTAGATATGCCTCCGCGTCAGTGTAGCAGGTAAGTTGTGATGTGATCCATGTGGAGTGCTGCAACATGCTAAGTTAAAAACCACACTGTCCCCTAGTTTTCCCACAGGATACAGCACCCAGAGCATGTACACACACACAGACCCCATCTGCCCCTTGTCCCTAATCAGCTTATCACTGTCTTGTCATCCTCCCTCCCTCCCACTGGTGGGTGAGTGTGTCAGGGCTTGACATACATTAGCAGAAGCCTTCTTATAGGAACTAGGGCTCAGGAAGTCTTCAGTTTACAACACAAACTCTCCCTGGCCCACCGTTTAACCCAGGCCTCATAGTCTAAAGTCAGACTCCACACACACATACACTCACCCACAGAACAGAGACATACACTCAGCAAACATGCAGTACACACTAAGACGGCAACATTTCCACGAGTGTGTGTGATTGTGAGAAAATGCAGATGTGTGTGTGTGTGTGTGTGTGTGTGTGTGTTTTTCCCCTTGCAGAGCACCAGAGCCCAGCGGATCTCTCAGCCAATATGGACATATGGCCTCCTCTATGCCTTCCTCACTCACTCTGCCTGAGAGCTAGCTGATCCCGTTTGTTTGTCTGTCAGTCTAATGGGAAACGACAGAGCATGGGATAACACAGGAAATATGCTTGAGTTTACTTCCTTCACGTCATAGGATCCTCTACTTTTGAAAAGCTGTTGAAGGAACATTTGAGAGGGGCCAATAAGGCATACTAAAAACACAATGGCAGTAGTCCCTGTTGTCCTTATACCCGTGTTCCTAACAACACTGGTCTTCCCAGACCAAGGGAGTCTGCTCCTTCTGTATAAGCCCTAAAACCCAGCATATTGGCATGCAGAAGGTGCACTCTCTCACCCATCCTTTCCTCCCCCACTCCTCTTCCTCTCTCTCTCCACTGAGGGCTGGACATGAATCACTGCTGACCAGAGTGACAGGTGGTTGGTGCCACTGGGCCTCATCCCAGCCTCAGGGACAATATTTATCACTTTGTTTATGGATCCATAGCACATTGCTGCCCCAATACCATCAACACTATAACCCTCCCCAAAGCTACTTAAACCTGCACCCTAAATCAGAACACATCCTTGGGTGAGGAGGTGATGTTGAAGTAACGTGCCATGGGACAGGGTTTGGCAGGCAGGGCCACTGTGGAATTCAGCAGCTGGGTAACAATCCGACTCGGCCCCCTCCCCATCTATTCCCTATCCATCCTCCTCTCTGTCAGTATGAAGGA
Organism: Oncorhynchus mykiss; assembly: GCF_057628025.1. Lineage (NCBI taxonomy): Eukaryota > Metazoa > Chordata > Actinopteri > Salmoniformes > Salmonidae > Oncorhynchus > Oncorhynchus mykiss. Next base: position 53,433,324 of record NC_143030.1, read on the forward strand.
GAAATGCTCCATTGAAGACAACTGGGTAAAGTAGGCAAATAAGCTTCCGTAAATGGAATGGAATCCCCTCTGTGGATTCTGATCTCGAACTTAAGCATGAGAATAGCTGATGCCGTATTCTGACCGTAACTTAATGCCCTAATAATTCTACCACCTTTACGCTCAAGGAAACTATGAAAAAAATTATGAAAAATCAACTTTATTTTTCCGATAGAAATAACACCATTCTCCATGCACTGTCATTTACAAATTGATAAGAGCTAGGTAACTGAGTAATGCGTTTGGATAAGGGGATTGTAAAAATAAATGACAATTGTTTAGATCTATTTTACCTTCTGATCTCTGGAGACAAATGTGAAACCAGTCATATGGCAGCAAACTGAAGCATATAAACTTTCCCACAATAAAGTTTATGAAAATGCTGTGCCATTACGCATAATTTAAATTGTACGGCCTTAACTTGGAGGGATGGGCCCGCTCTTGAATGACTTAAATATACCCTGACTTCCTCTGTTTCCATCATGTTAAATATTAGCCACAGTCAGTAGGCCTAATAACCACATATTTTACTGTTAGTTCCCTTCAGTTGGTACAGCCTACATAATCATTTCATTTACTTGGTTCTTCGGTAAATGCCGTCGCAGCCATGTGGTTGTTTCTGAGGATCATTAGTAATAGTTGATATTATAAAAAGACATGTAGGCTAATGAAATAATTATGGAGCAGAGCGCAGACCAAGCCATGACAGTTTGAAGCCAACGCACGGCGCAATATTTTGCTGTGTCTAAGTTCCATGGTTAGTGCAGGCAATAGGCAAGGCTACTATTGTACACTATTCTCCCCATTACATGTACACTAACCTTCCAACATTACCATGGGTTGAAGAACAATGCAGCATTTTTCAGAATGAATCAAACCATTTTTCTTTTGTGCGTAAAAGCCCTCCTAACCTGTTTATGATTCATAAATACTTTCCTAACCCTAATAAATCTACAAGATGAGAATATTTGTAAAAACTACCAATTGGTGCTGAAACAACGACGAATATGTCAGTATTTCCATGGCTTTCTTTCATTGATCCCTAATATGATCCCTAACTGTTCTCTAAATATGTCCTATTGACTGTGTCGACCAAAGTCAAACTAAAAAAGGTACACGGTGTTTAAAAGGAATGGCTGAAGATAAAAATGTACTGAAAACACAGCAAGTGGGATGGTTTTCAACAGTTGAATTACATTTATTCAGCAAGGGAACCACGTCTGCAAAGGCCATGAAGCACCTGCATAAGGTAGGTCTAAACACCAACTAATGAGAAGTGCGTAGGAATGGAGAGCGCAAGAAAGGCTAAATGTTCTACGGCAGAATCGGGCCCCAACACTCTTCTGGACCTGTGCCATATCAGGAAGAAAATAGAACTGTAGCATGATGTACTAAATAAAGTTTTCCATTCTAAATAATGGATGAGAGACTATAGAAAAACATCAAATATATATTTTTTTTAACTTGTCAAAAGGGACATGGGAGTGCTGCTGTCAATTCATGCAAAACATTAGATTTGGGAACAGCTGTGGGTTTTCCTCTGGACCCGCATCACATTGAACATCTCAGAACTTAGCCTCTAAAAAACAGAGTCTATGTCCATATGCCGTCACAATGACCTTAAGACATTCAACTCGATGACAAACTCTACACCATTGAATATTTTGGTAAGCACTGAAAGCAATCACTGACCAGGGAAATATATTTTTCCTAAAACTTTATTGACATGTTAAGAAAGACACCATGTTGCAAGTTGTAGCTTGACTCTTCTTTGGGCAGTCAGACACTGCTGACCTCAAAAGCACATCAACAGACCGTGGAGCTCAGTCCTAGACCTACACATCGTCTCACCACTGAGCCCTCCATCAGTCTCCGAGAGGAACAGGAAATCACATAAATAAACAGCCTCCCCTCTTTTCCCTTCACACAGAGCAGAGTGCCAGGGCTGGGGTCAATTCCATTCCAATCATTTGAAATGGAATTGACTCCAACCCTGCAGAGTGCATATTATCATTACACATACTTCAGAATTTAGTTACACACAACACTCACACTAATGTTGTGCGGGTGGCTGGTGCCTGGATTTTGTGTGCATATAATGTGTGAGTTTGTCTGTGTGTATGTTCACATAGATGCAACCAGATTGCACTTTTGTACAAAGCTTGAATGCTATGCACCAGTTGTTGAATAGTACAATTACAATAGTTTTGTAACAACTTCAAATTGCATTTTTAAAAGACATATTGGTCCATCTTCTCTGCAGGTTGCCGAGGACACGCAGAACCGAAGTCACCCCCTGTTTACTTTCAGAGAATTCCCTCTTTCCTACTCCAACCATCCTGATCCCCCTTCCATTGAGCAGTGTTCGACTTTCCTCACCTCCAATCCCAGACAGCACCCCTACCCATCCACACTACACTTACCACAAGACTCTCATCCGCACCCAGACATACTTCCTCAGTGAATAAACAGAAACACTAAACTGCACCAATGCTTGATTAGAGACCCTGCTCACCTGCAATACAGAGCTACAGACGTTACTCCGTCGTAGACCTGAAAACGTCTGTGTTTTCATTGTGTATTTGTGAGTACAGGTGATTGTGCTATGTTGAGATGACCCACAAATATATTGACTTTCACTTGCATGCTGGAATCAACATCAACGGTATTAATGAAGTCTTAGAGCGAAGGTAAAAAAAATAAAAAAAGCTTTCATGTTTCACAGTATCAATGGGGTTCTAAGTCTTACTTGCTCTTCACACACACAGTCTATTCTTGCATCATCAGACTAGCTCCAACCCCAGTGCAGACACAAAAGGGCTCTGGGACCCTCTACACAGCATCCTTAGTACCTGTGTGACAGACAAACAGACAGCAGGGACCACAGCATCACTGGTCTACACCCATCAACATCATCCTCAGCATTCAGTCATTTCTATCCCTGACATGATTGCTTTCAATGTTTGTTTGAGAAGTGTGATTGCTTGTCCTGCTCTTCTAGGGAAGCAGTCCTGACCTGCAGCCCAGATGAATTCATGTGCTCCAGAGTGCTCTCCGACTTTGAAAGATTGTTGGTTCAAAAATAATGCCCCCCCCCCCCCCCCCTCCAAAAAAAAAAACGTATATTCTAAAACACGAGGTAAGGCAACAGAATAACAATGTCCTCCTTGAAACAAAAATAAAAAACAATATATACCAAAGACCCCTCAATGGTCTGTGGGATTTATCAATATTAAAAAAAACAAAAAAACAATGTGGAACAGGCCTGGGTATCATTCCAGAGCCTCCCTGTCCTGTCTCTTTCCTCTAAACATTGGACACAGCGTTGGAGTCCCGCGCCTGGCGGATCCCGTATAGCCACTTGATGACGCGAGCATTCCTCTCGATGACTGAGATTCCGTAGGGGACACGCTCCCCAGGTCGGGCAGGACCCTCCTCATCCTCGTCCTCCCCCTGTTCCTGGGCCTGCTCACACTCAGAGCTGGGGGTGCTGACGCTGCGCATCTTGGACACAGACACAATGTCTGAGCTGGCCCTGGCGAAGCGCTCCACTCCCCCCATGCCCTCTACCTCCTCTGGGTGCAGCCCACAGTAGTTGAAGAAGCGCTCCAGGTCGGCTGTGGCTCGTGAGTACCGGTCGCTCAGGTCAGACTTGGAGCGGTGTAGGGAGGGGTGTTTACGAGCCGAGCCGGGCCGAGACCCCCTGGAACTGGCTGAGGACATGCGGGTGAAAGCAGGAGAGGCTGGGGGCATCATACCGGCCCCGAACACCATGGGGCTGGGAGGCAGGTAGGGTGGAGAAGAGGGGAGAGCCTGCATGGGGGTGAGGGACAGAGGTTTAGTCTGGGGCTGCTGTGGAGGAGGTGGTGGGGCCTGTGGCTGGGCTACCTGGGGCTGGGCAGTCTGTCTGGGCTTGATCGGAGGCCGGAGGTGGGTCCTCAGGGGCTTCCTCACCTCAGCCTGGGGCCTAACATCCACCCTGCGCACAGTCACTGAGTTTGGAGTGCTGTAGGGCACTGGCACCCCCACCCTGATGCCCCGTGCTGGGACAGGAGGTGGCAGGCGGCTGGGCTCGGCAGGGGAGGCCTGGCTGTTGTTGTTAAAGGGAGAGGTGGAAGAGGAGGATGTGGAGGAGGTGTTGCAGTTATTAACATGTTTAAAGTCGTTCAGGACTCGGTTGCTCCTCTCCTGGTCAGCTAAGAGTCTATTCCCCATGCTGTTCCCTCCTGATGAAGGAGAGGAGGCGGAGGGCGAGGAAGGGACGGGAGACGGGGAGCAGTGCAGGGGTCCATCACACACGTTGATGAGGTTGTTGAGGATATCCAGGTTAAGAGGGGGTCCCCTCCGCCACCCTACCCCTCCTGTGTTCTCTGAGTCAGCCGGCCGCCGCGGGACCTTGCGGGCCGGGGGGGCATTGATCCGACACTGCAGCATCATGCCCGGGGACAGCAGAGGCTTGCGGATGATGGGTGGTTTGACAGGCTCCTGCCTGGTGAGCACCACCTGCTGGCTCTTCACATACTTGGCCTTGTCCGCCTCCAGACGCTCCACCGCGCTCAGCTTACGGGCTCCAGGCTCCGCGGGTCGCCGGAAGTAGTCGGGTCCCTTGTTGAGGATGCGGAAAGGCATGGCTGAGGTGAAGGGGACTCCCACCAGGCACCCGTCCGAGGGCCGGAGGGTCTCTACAGGCATTTTGGGGTCTGAAAGAAAAGCAGAGAGAAAAGTAAAAGAGTGAGACAGTAATGGTCAACGTCCTTTTCGTGCTCACAACTGTCTCAAGCCAGAGAAAATAGGTGTTTTGCACGGCCCCTTTATCCCCCCCTCCTTCTCACCCAAGGACCAATTAACTTTCTTACCGGTTTATCTGCTACTGCTGCTGCTCTTACTTCTCCTTTTCTTCTTCCTTTCTTTACGTCGTCACTATCTGTCCTCTTCACTGAAAGGCTAATTGTGGAACAGGGTCACCATGGTTCACATTCCACATCAGTCGGGCTCAGTGACCCAACGGGGGCAGATCCTGGGGCTAGCTGCCGCTGGTTGGTAACTAGATCACACAGGCAGACTGACAGAGCAACTCAATCTCCTGATCCTTCTGTCCGTCCCGGAAAAGCAACAGATCTGGTAGTTCCACAGATTATCAGGGTTCCTGGAGTGAAGCTCCAGCAGGGCTCCTGGAGAGGAAAGAGAGAGAGAGGAAGACTGTCAGACTAACAGGAGAATCGCCCTGTAACGTTACTGCTCCACATTAACAAACGCACACTGGAGCACTCTTAAGCAAAAGGACAGCAGACCGGCCGGCTTTAATACGCCATCCGACTCCTCCCCTAAACACACTCACTGCCTCCGGCTGCTGAGTCCCAATGCAGCCAATCACAGGCCAGACAGGGAATCTCAGCAGGGCAGGGAGGGGTGGAGGTTGGGAGCTACGCTGCTATTGGCTTTAGTCAAAGGATTTTGACCAATTGCACCCCTCCCCCCACTGACAACAAAACAAACTGAATTTTCATTCAAATTAAATTATTTGAAAGGGAGAAGAAAAAAGGGGGAGAGGTGGGTAAAAAAGCTGCAATATTTTACATCAAACAGGGTCTTATTAAAACATTTCAACATCCTCAACTGCTCCACTTGTTCTGCTCTTTGTTCAACACTATAGCCATACAGTGAGAGAAAGTATGTGAAGAAATATGAGAAGAGCAAAACTGTAAAGACATCAGCCGATCAAGTTTCATATCCTCTCAATCTCAGGAGCATCACATCTTCCTGGTAAAGATTGGACTTTAAGTACTCTTAATACATGTGGAGAAAGAAGAGAATTGCTCCCTTGCTGTTCCCATGTCTATGCTCACAGCCGATGACAGCTGCTCTCGTCCACCAATTCTGTCTCCTCCTTTCTTGATCCCCAGTTTCAGAGGAATTGAAAAGCAATTCCGAATGTAATTTTTTTTCATTACAGTTACACCATCAAAGCCCCGGATTACATCACACTGAGCGTTACTGCTGGCTGGGCTCATCTCTTTCCCCTTATCACCACCATGATCATATTCCGATGTACATTTTTTTATTAATCTTTTAATAGCCTTGCTGTCTCCCAGAGCTCATGTCCCCCCTCTCCAGCAGCATCAGAGAGAGAAAGCAGGACCGACAGGCATCAGCCCGTACTACTAACAACGCACACGCCTCCTTTCATCCTCTGCATGTGACAAACCAAAAGGAGAAATCTCCACCGAAATAGAGCATAGAATTCTAGTAGGAAATGCCTTGATATGCCACATCCTGCTATGAAATAATGTAAAATGTAGTATGACCCTGAGTCTACCAGTCAGCTACCAAAACTTAGGGGAATGGATAGATATGAACATAGGAATGGAATGGTTAGTGTACCGTACAGTGTGCAAACACTCAAAGGGTCTGTATAACAGGTGAGCCATAGGGAGCATGGAGAGAACAGAGAAATAACAGGAAGGACGTGACTGTAATCATGACAGTGGCACATAAAACAAGGTTGCATTGCCTTGTGCAGTTCAATCTCTTCTCACACACCTGTCTCGAAGAGGCAGGTCTTTTAATAGCTGGCACAGTTGCTCAGGCAGAGGGGTGAGGTGGCTGGCAGGCTCTCTGGTGTCTGTGCTAGACCCCGACCCAGTCATCATTCACATCCACACAGTTACTGTACAGCGCTTCAAACATGCAGGCGAGGCTGCAACCCTACAGGGCCACTGACATACACATGAGGGCAGGACACTGTCAAACACTCCAACACAGCAGCTGGTGGTCAAAGGCTAGACCAATCTCAGACAGACAGTACCCTTTCCAGAACCCACATTTTCATTCAGACAAGAGACTCAGTAACCCCCCTGACCTAAATCAACTGCCCAATTAACTACCACAAGCCTGCTAGTGTCTGGTTACCATTATTGTATGGTTACACATGCTGGATGTAATCACACAAACAAATTACTGTTCTGGTAATTATCATAAACCTCTCCTGTTCCTGGTGATAAGAGAGGGTAATAATTTTCTTCCTGGACGGTGCCACTGCCTACCGCCCATATAAAACCCACCCTAACAGATGGCATAATCCTGAAATCCACTCTCCATCCCCTCGCTTTGTTATCTGTGCCCACAGCCAGTGATACGGCTATGAATCCCAAATGCTGTGTATTAACAAGGAAGGCGTGTAAACACAACCTACCCATCTCTTCCTGAAGCACCAGCCATTGTCATTCAGAGGTAGATCCACAGTTGTTGCCGCATTTACAAATGAAGATTTACCCCAGTGTTTTACCCAAAAGGCTCAGACTTTTGTTTTCGTCACAGGCCAGCACCCGTGTCTCACTGGGTCATGGGTCCAGCGGAGCTGCACTAACTTGGAGCCCAGGCAAGGCCCATGGTACTTCGAAGCTGGCATCTACGTAACAATATGGCTAGATAAACTTTTAAAAAACGCCACAAAGGTTGTTGATTCTGGCCGCCACAAGTCTTTAGTGTCACACGCCTGATGGAAACACAATAACACTGGCGCTAACATTAACATAAAACACTGGCGACACCCTGGTGCGAGGGTAAAGGCGTTCCACATGCTTCCCAGAATCAGAATGAGATCTCCTTGGCAAAAAAGCCAATTAATGACAGACTTCTTGACTTTTCTTAGATTAATTGTGACTATTGAGGAATTGTCCTGGCTACAGCGTCTCAAAATGGACAAACAGTACTATTGCCGCTTTTTTCTCATTTTTTCAAGCGACGGTCTTTTAAGGGAGCATGTGAGCCCATCGTTCGGGTAGCCAGCCGAACTAAAGCAGTCTCATTGGAAAGGCACCAACACAGTGCAGGTCCATAACCTAACAATGCATTTTGGGTGTGGTTGTGTAAACGTCAATGTCATACTGGTTTTGGTTTTTGTATTGTTGTTTATCACTTGTTTTCTTTGGTGCAAATAAATTCAACTTTAACTAGTTCCTGCCCCAGGCTGAGGTGTGAACTGATCTAATAACTAGAGGCCCTCAGCAACCTGGCAACTGTACAGGGGGGGGGGGGGGGGGGGGGGGGGTTCGGGGGAAAGAACGGGCCAGGAATACCTCCTGTCAGAAATAAAAACACCTCCAATTGCATGACATGCTGCCTGCCTGGCTGAACATTCAACTACATCACTCACTGTGGTTGGAATGACCACAAATGGAGAATGGAAATAGCTGTGCTCTCCCTAACCAGGCTCACAGCAATAGTCTACCTCTTTCGTTGAGTGTACCGTTTTTCATCCAGCTGATGATTAGTGGAGAATGCTATGCCTTATGAGAAAAGCACATGAAGCCACAGGTGCTCCATCTATCTGTGGTCAGCACCAACCCAGTGGCCTCTTGCTGAAAGGAAAAAGCAGCCCACAGAGCACATGGCAAGAGAGCCATGAGGGGTAATTACAAGGGAATTATGTGACTGGAAGCAATTTGCTTCTCCCATAATATCTATCATGTGACAGAGACGGAGACAGAGAGCAGGGGGTTTTAAGAGACAGTGAGGAAGAGGTCAGGACTGAACAGAGGAATTCCTGAAGAATACAGCCTTACAATTCATATGCTTCAGGATAAAGAGGGCTTCCGTCAGGCAGTGGTGCTATTGTAAAGGGTTAAAGTGGAAGACAGTAGCCTTGGAAAGCAGTTTCAAGTCAGGAGCCAAGCGGGCCTGCCAATCAGGAGTCAGTTGGTTTCCCTAGTAGCCCTGGCCTGCTGGACATTGACCTCAGAGTGAAGGACAACAACAGGGGTGCCACCTTCTACAGAAGAGTCACGACAGAAAGAGGGGGAAGCGAAGCTGCCATTGGCCGTGGTTTCTCAGGTAGGCTACATCACACATATAGAAGGAAGCAGTGACTCATTTCACAACAGGAAACGTGACCGAGATGGATATACAAACAAACACAGTGAGATGGTGTGACTGACTGTTTGTCCTGCTGGACTGAGAGGCTAGAGGACCCTGCAGAGCTGTGAACTCACCTCACTTTGCGGAGCTATGTATGCATTGGCCTTCTCCACTAATCTAACAGGCCAACTACAGAGCAAGGAAATGTATAAAATGTCAGACTTGATAACCTCACTCACAGCAAAAAGTAAAACCTGTAAAAAGACCAAAACCAAGATAGCTCTACTAAAAACAACCATTGGCAACCCAATGGATAGCACAGAGACTGTCACCACTAACCCCACCACCCACTGTGCTCCAGATTTATGGTCACCCAACAGTTCAGAGGTTATCAACCACTGTCTCCAGGGGGTGATTTAAGAGGTTTTACTGGAGTAAAGAAGATAAGTTTTCCCAGGAGAGGACTGCTGCTGCAACTCCACAGTATCAGCAAATCTCATGGGATCTAAAACCGGTAACCTTATGGCATAGGGTCAATGTATATATCCTCCACACACATGTTGAACTGCATTAAAAGTTAGGCTAATGCAGATTGGGCTGAGAGATGGATGGCGAGAAACCACATACTAGAGAGTGTCCGTTAGGGTACAAGTACAGATGTTCTCTGTGCCTGCCAACACCCCCGCCCTAACAATCACACGCCCAGCAGGACAAAGTCAACAGAGAGTCAGATTAGAGCTAGTCATTGGAGCATAACTCCCCCTCTAAACCATCACTGTCTGTCTATGGCTTCAGGATACAAAATCCCATTCACAATTACATACACTGGAGATCCCAACTGACCGTCTACTCTACTGCCCCCCACCCCCCTCACACAGAAAGATGTCGCACGCAAACATGCACACACACAAAATACATCCTTCACACTTTCCCACTGACCCATCTCTCGCTAAACTGAGCAGTGTATAACCGTGTGTGGCCTAGGCTAAATGAGGAGGTAATGAAACAACAGCAGGTGGTACAGCGCTCCCTAGGGGAGCTAAGCTCTGTAGCGCAAACATACGGACAAAGACATCTGTAATTTGTCCACATTAGCCCACTAGGAAAAAAGAGAAAGGGGTTCAAAGAGAGTTCTGAAAGTAGGGCCTACCAGGAAAAACACTCATTAGTCATGTTGACAGAGGATTAGACAGTGTTCCATATAGCCCATATCACCCTAACAAATCAAAGTGTTCCAACTCAATCTCAATTGTCATCTCTCTATTATAAAATGTTCACAAGCATTCGTGTTTCTCTGAAAACCCTAGGGCTCAGTGTTCAGTCCCCTGCTGAGCAACCTTACGACCCTTGCGTCCCTCCTCATCATGACTAATCTTAATGTTAGATAACACAGTATAGAAAAGACAATTACACAGCCCTGGCCTTTACTGTGGTAGCTCAGCCTAAGGGGAAAGAGATAGGGAGTACAAATCCCCCCTCAGCAATGAATGTATTCCAAAATGCAGGCGCGGGCGCAATCACATAGACATGTCCCTAGCCAGCCAGCCAGTAATCACAGAGACGTGATGCTGGGGAAGAGAGTGGCCGGGCTGAGTCGTCGGCGGTGCCTCAGTGTTGGCTTTGCCAGAGAACCCCACAGACACGCTTCGCAGTCATCATCCAATGATTAACCCCTGGAATCCCAGGTTGTTTTGCCATATGCAGGCAGAAAGCCCAAAGTGCCCCTGAGAGAGTGGGGATGTTCTGTTTGTTTTAGCTGAGGGCCAGAGGAGATACGGCCACTATACACTAGCCTATACACACACAGGCTGACGGCAGAGACAAAACATTCCCCAGCCAACATGCGATTCTGACTTAAAGCTACATTACCCCAACTGCCCTACATGATTATCGTCACCATGGTTTTCAACATGCTCATTCTCAAATGCATTGTTGGCAAGAATGTGTTTACTCTTAAATTCTTCCACTGCCATACATACTTTCCCCCAATTAGGGAAAGAGATGATTGTCTTGAAGCAGAGCTGCCAACTTTTATAATCAAGGCCAGTATTTAGGTTAGGAAAATTCAAACAACCATGAGACCACAGGAGCCAGAGAGGATGGACAGCGGCTGTGTCTGATGGATAGAAGTCTCCATACGATAGGTTTTCACTACAGTCAGAAGTTTACATTCACTTTAGCCAAATACATTTAAACTCAGTTTCACAATTCCTGACAATTAATACTAGTAAAAATTCCCTGGCTTAGGTCAGTTAGGATCACCACTTCATTTTAAGAATGTGAAATGTCAGAATAAAAGTGGAGGGAGACTAAATTTCTGCTTATATTTCTTTCATCACATCCCCAGTGGGTCAGAAATGTACATACACTCAATTAGCATTTGGTAGCATTGCCTGTAAATTGTTTAACTTGGGTCGAACATTTTGGGTAGCCTTACACAAGCTTCCCACAATAAATTGGGTGAATTTTGGCTCATTCCTCCTGACAGAGCTGGTGTAACTGAGTCAGGTTAGTAGGCCTCCTAGCTTGCACACACTTTTTCAGTTCTGCCCACAAATGTACTATGGGATTGAGGTCAGGGGTTTGTGATGACCACTCCAATACCTTGACTTTGTTGTCCTTAAGCCATTTTGCCACAACTTTGGAAGTATGCTTGGGGGTTATTGTCCATTTCGAAGACCCATTTGCAACCAAGCTTTAACTTCCAAACTGATGTCTTGAGATGTTGCTTCAATATATCTACGTAATTTTCCTTCTCATGATGACATTTATTTTGAAGTGCACCAGGCCCTCCTGCAGCAAAGCACCACCACAACATGATGCTGCCACCTCCGTGCTTCACGGTTGGGATGGTGTTCTTCGGCTTGCAAGCGTCCCCCTTTTTCCTCCAAATATAACGATGGTCATTATGGCCAAACAGTTATATTTTTGTTTCATCAGACCAGAGGAGATTTCTCCAAAAAGTATGATCTTTGTCCCCATGTGCAGTTACAAACCGTAGTCTGGCTTTTTTAATTGCGGTTTTGGAGCAGTGGCTTCTTCCTTGCCGAGCGGCCTTTCAAGTTCTGTCGATATAGGACTTGTTTTACTGTGGATATAGATAATTTTCTATCTGTTTCCTCCGGCATCTTCACAAGATCCTTTGCTGTTGTTCTGGGATTGATTTGCACTTTTCACACCAAAGTACGTTCATCTCTAGGAGACAGAACGCGTCTCCTTGCTGAGCGGAATGACAGCTGCGTGGTCCCATGGTGTTTATACTTGCGTACTATTGTTTGTACAGATGAACGTGGTACCTTCAGGCGTATGGAAATTGCTCCCAAGGATGAACCAGACTTGTGGAGGTCTAGAATTTTTTTCCTGAAGTCTTGGCTGATTTCTTTTGATTTTCCCATGATGTCAAGCAAAGAGCCACTGAGTTTGAAGGTAGGCCTCAAAATACATCCACAGGTACACCTCCAATTGACTCAAATTATGTCAATCAGCCTAACATAATTTTCTGGAATTTCCCAAGCTGTTTAAAGGCACAGTCAACATGTTACCTTCTGACCCACTGGAATTGTGATACAGTGAATTATAAGTGAAATAATCTGTCTGTAAACAATTGTTGGAAAAATTACTTGTGTCATGCACGAAGTAGATGTCCTAACCGACTTGCCAAAACTATAGTTCGTTAACAAGAAATTTGTGGAGTGGTTGAAAAACTAGTTTTAATGACTCCAACCTAAGTGTATGTCAACTTCCGACTTCAACTGTATACTGCAAAATTACAAATTACATGCATCTAGTTACAAATGGAATGTGCTTCGGGTTAATATGAATATCATTTACATTCTGGAGTACAAAAGTTACTTCCCATGAGTCAAAGTTTGGTTACCTAAAATAACAGAACACCCAAGCCCCCTGGTGTAGAATCAAACAAACACAAACCACTTCTAAACACTCCGGCTGTTTGGTCAGCTCGTCCAGATAGTCCTACTTACTTGTGTGTCCACGAGTGGAATCCTCAGCGGAGTCTCAAAGATCTGGACAAGAACACTGGAGAATCAAGCCCTCTAGAATGAAAGCTGACTATGAGAATGTAGAGCATGCATCTGGGTCCTGAGTGAGTGTGTGTATGCGGAGTTCTGCTTGAACACAAACCTGTAGAGGCTGGTTCACTCCCTCACTGAAATACTCCTCCTCCTGCGCTCACTCCACCCTTTGCCTTGAATCAGGAACAGCCACTCTGGAGGCAGGAAGCAGCCAGGCAGGGCCTCTTCCTCAGTCACGTGAGATCCCTTACACTTTCTTCCCATTTAAAGGGTTAGCCGAGACACATTTTCCTTTACCTGTTACAGATGAGCAAAGGAATGGTCCCAGTGAAGGATTCCAGTAAACTGCGAAGCAAAATTTAAAGCATCATTTTTAACCATCATAAAATAATTTGTCCCTAACAAACCCATGAACAAATAATCTCTTAACCATTCTATGGACTTTCACTTTCCCCAGAGGTTATTCCAGCTGAAAAACACCTCTGGTCTGTTAGACAACGTGATATACCTCAGAGAAAGCTGGGTGAAAGACAAGAAAATCACATGCCGGTGTGGCTGAGGATATAGCTTGTCAGTAAGCCTGGTTGGCCTGTGTTACAGCAGCAGTCCTACTGGAAATACATGGAAAGGACTAGGCTGTGTTACCCAGCCCTGTGTGAGACTATATCCAAGTCCGTTCATATCAGCAGCTTGATGGCTTCCTGTAAGCAAGGCCCAGACTTTACAGTACTTCTCTTCTACGGTCCAAAACATGCACGTCTTGCTTATTTATGGCCAACCGATGTGTAGGGTGGGGTGCTATGGACAGGGCTCTGTGGGTAGAATTATGAAACTACCCTCTCATTTTCCTGACACAGCACAGTGAGAATCGCACTGGCCTTCCACTCAAAATCACACTAGCTAGCTGTGTGTGTATGGTAAAGAACATCAACACTAAAATAGTGTAATATTTATGTCATGATTTAAAAACGTCCAGTTAATAACATTTTATCCCAGCAAATAATGTCCTCTCTCTCAGGGTCTCATAAAAAAAATAAAAAGAGCACAGCGAGACCAGGCCGATCAGAGAAATCTGTCTTGCCTCTCCCCGAGTATGTCATCTGCAGAACTCCAGCGACGATCGGTGTGGGATCCCTATGATCCCACACCGCCTAAAGCTGAACCCCCTGCAGACAGACCGTCAAGTTACCGTCTCTCCTCCTCCATCCTCTGCTGCGTTGAAACCGACACCACTCTGCCAGGGGAACAAGCTCAGCAGAGGAACTACTGAACATCAATAACAACTTCCAAAGTGTACCCAGTGGCTATGGTAATGTATCGCCATGGGAACCCAAGTGTAGTTGAGCGTACCCGACAACTGCTCCTGTTCCACCTGCGCTAGCCGCAAGGTAGGTGTCAGAGGATTTAACGGAGTGAGTGTATGATTGGTATTCTCCCGCTATAACAGCTACTGTATGGCTGACTGCTACATCAGATTCTCCATAACAATCCATGTTCTGCATTTTTTTTTTTTTTGAGAGTGAAAAGGCATATGGGGGGTGCAGGTTCACTATTACAGCAGCATCAGCCCAGCTCCCACAACAGATAAGCCTGGCCTCAGGGCTCAGACACACACACATTCCACAGGACAGACTGTAAGCCAGTCTGACGCGCTCACATTACTGTTCCATATTACACATCAGCATGCCCAAGCAGGCCCTAGCTCTAACTGTTGTGGAACACACACACACACACACACAACAGCTGTGGCAGTCATTGAATATTGGATTATGGTAGTTGACCAGCAAAATGGCTGTGGTCACCATATATACACACACACACACACACACACACACACACACACAAAATGGCCCGGAGGCCGGACATCCCGCAACCTTGTTTAAATGGACAAAAAAAGTGCTTCTCTTTCAAAAACAAGGAAATTTCTAAGTGACCCCAAACTTTTGAATGGCAGTGTGCACACACACACACTCACTACATTCAGAAAGTATTCCAATCCCTTGACTTCTTCCACATTGTTACATTACAGCTTAATTCTAAAATGGATTAAATACTTCTTTCCCCTCAATCTAAACACAATACCCCATAACGATGAAGGGAAAAAAACAGGTTTGTAATCATTTTTTGGCAAATTTATTACAAATAAATAAAAGGAGAAATAATAAAAAGACCCTTTGCTATGAGACTCGAAATTGAGCTCAGGTGCATCCAGTTTCCATTGATCATCCTTGAGATGTTTCTACAACTTGGTTGGAGTCCCCCTGTGGTACATTCAATGAATTGGACATTATTTGTCTATTATTTGTCTATATAAAGGTCCCACAGTTGACAGTGCATGTCAGAGCAAAACCAAGCCATGAGGACGAAGGAATTGTCCGTAGACAGGATTGTCAAGGCAACAGATCTGGGGAAGGGTACAAAACAATTCTGCAGAATTGAAGGTCCCCAAGAACACAGTGGCCTTAAATGGGATTAGCTTGGAAGTACCAAGACCCTTCCTAGAGCTGGCCGCCCGGCCAAACTCTGTCGGGTGAGAAGGGCCTTTGTCAGGGATGTGACCAAGAACCCGATGGTCACTCTGACAGAGCTCAAGAGTTCCTAGGTGGAGATGGGAGAACCTTCCAGAAGGACAAACTTCTCTGCAGCACTCCACCAAGCAGGCCTTTATGTTATAGTGGCCAGAGGGAAGCCACTCCTCAGTAAAAAGGCACATGACAGGCCGCTTGGGAGTTTGCCAAAAGGCACCTAAAGGACTCTCAGACCATGAGAAACAAGATTCTCTGGTCTGATGAAACCAAGATTGAACTCTTTGGCCTGATTGCCAAGCGTCAAGTCTGGAGGAAACCTAGCACCATCCCTACGGTGAAGTTCTTGGTAGCAACATCATGCTGTGGGGATGTTTTTCAGCGGAAGGGACTAGGAGACAATTCAGGAGAGGGTAAGATGAATGGAGCAAAGCACAAAGAGTTGGGCGAAGGTTCCCCTTCCAACAGGACAATTACGCTAAGCACACAGCCAAGACAACGCAGGAGTGGCTTCCGGACAAGTCTCTGAATTTCCTTGAGTGGTCCAGCCAGAGCCCGTACTTGAACCTGATCAAACATCTCTGGAGAGACCTGAAAATAGCTGTGCAGTGACGCTCCCCATCCAACCTGACAGAGCCGGAGATGATCTGCAGAGAACAAATGGGAGAAACTGCCCAAATACAGATGGGTATGACGCTACAAGCTTGGCACAAGAAGATTCAAGGCTGTAATCGCTGCCAAAGGTGCTTCAACAAAGTACTGAGTAAAGGGTCTGGATACTTATGTAACATTTACATTTTTGTGATAAAAACCCATTTTTGTTTTGTCATTATGGGGTGTGTAGATTGATGTGGGGGGGAAAAAACAATGTAATACATTTTAGAATAAGAAAGCAACAAAATGTGGAAAAAGTGAGGGTCTGATTACTTTCCGAATGCACTGTATATACAGTACCAATCAAACGTTGACACCTCATTCAAAGGTTTTTCTTCATTCTTACTATGTTCTACATTGTAGAATAAAAGTGAAGACATCACAACTATGAACACATGGAATCATGTAGCAACCAAAATAAGCGTTAAACAATTCTTCAAAGTAGCCACCCTTTGCCTTGATGACAGCTTTGCACTATTGGCATTCTCTCAACCAGCTTCACCTGGAATGCTTTTCCAACAGTCTTGAATGAGTTCCCACATATGCGGAGCACTTTTCGGCTGCTTTTCCTTCACTCTGCGGTCCAAATCATCCCAAACCATCTCAATTGGGTTGAGGTCAGGTGATTGTGGAGGCCATGTCATCTGATGCAGCACTCCTTGGTCAATTAGCCCTTACACAGCCTGGGAGGTGTGTTGGGTCATTGTCCTGTTGAAAAACAAATGATAGGCCCACTAACCGCAAACGAGACTTGATGGCGTATCGCTGGAGAATGCTGTGGTAGCCATTGTTGGTCAATTTCTTCAACACATGATCAGGTTTTTCTAATTATCAAACATACATATATGTAGTAGACGGGAAACATACTCTTTGTTTAAGTATTACAATTCTCCTTTAGTAATACAATTGTAGGCAGAAGTTGATACAGAGTACAGTATATGATAGCTCTCCCCAGGTTCTGAAAAGTGTCTAAGACATCCTGTAACTTATATAACCTCTCCAGTTCCCCTTTGCGTGACTTTCCCTGGCAACATTTTAATAAATATAACCTCCCCCTGACAGCAGCAACCATCTTGTCAGCAATTAAAAGCTCAGAAGTGGATTTGACTGAAACTTGACCTTTCATGACAAGTATAAGTATAAGTACAAGATGAATGAGTCTAAGCATCTTCTGAAAGGCGGCTGTTTTCATCAGGTCTGCAGCAGCCTTGTGTTCTCAGAAAACCAGTCGTATTCTCAGAACCTCAGCCACGGTGGGGCCCAGACGGTTTCCGCCTTCTGATAGTGTGTGAAGGGCACAACACTCAAAACAGGTGTTCTCACACACACACACACGTCTCCTGAGAGGAGACCATACAGTTTATCATAAAACTTATTAACCCTTTTTAAAAAAAGGTATGAGGCCTTGGTTTAACCCCTTCACCATGCTAGTTAAGTGTGCCTTGAACTCTAAATTAATCACTGATAATGTCACCAGCAAAGCACCCCCACACCTCATCCTCCATGCTTCATGGTGGGAATCACTTATTCGGAGATCATCCATTCACAAAGACACGGCGGTTGGAAACTAAAGTCTCAAATTTGGACTCATCAGACCAAAAGGACAGATTTCCTCCGGTCTAATGTCCATTGGTTGTGTTTCTTGGACCAAGCAAGTCTCATCTTATTGGTGTCCTTTAGTAGTGGTTTCTTTGCAGCAATTCAACCTTGAAGGCCTGATTGACACAGTCTACTCTGAACAGTTGATGTTGAGATGTGTCTGTTACTTGAACTCTGTGAAGCATTTATTTGGGCTGCAATTTTTGAGGCTGGTAAGTCTAATGAACTTATCCTCTGCAGCAGAGGTAACTTTCTCTCTTGTGGCAGTCCTCGTGAGAGCCAGTTTCATCATAGCACTTGATGGGGTTTTTTTGCGACTGCCTTTTCAAAATCTTTCACATTTTCCAGATTGACTGACCTTCATGCCTTGAAGTAATGGACTGTTTTTCTTTGCTTATTTGAGCTGTTCTTGCCATAATATGAACTTTGTCTTTTACCAAATAGGGCTATCTTCTGTATACCAACCCTACCTTGTCATAACGCAATTGGCTCAAATGCTTTAAAGAAGGAAAGAAATTCCACAAATTAACAAGGCACACCTGTTAATTGAAAAAAAAAAAAAACTGAAAAAAATTGTCATAACGGGAAATGTAAGTATTTACACTGAATAAAAACTGTCCCATGTTTCATGAGCGGAAATAAAAATGTTATAAATAATCGCAGAAATGTTCCATACTCAAGAAAATATTATTTCTCTCAAATTGTGTACACTAATTTTACATCCCTGTTAGTGAGCATACCAAGATAATCCAAACGACAGGTGTGGCATATCAAAAAGTTGATTATACAGCATAATTATCACACAGGGGCATCTTGTGCTGGGGATGATAATGCACGGCCCCATGTCGCAAGGATCTGTACACAATTCCTGGAAGCTGAAAATATCCCAGTTCTTCCATGGCCTGCATACTCAGACATGTCACCCATTGAGCATGTGTACGTGTGGGATGCTCTGGATCGGTTTGTACAACAGCCTGTTCCAATTCCCGCCAATGTCCAGCAACTTCGCAGTCATTGAAAAGGAGTGGGACAACATTCCACAGGCCACAGTCAACAGCCTGATCAACTCTATGTGAAGGAGATGTGTTGCGCTGCATGAAGCAAATAGTGGTCACACCAGATACTGACTAGATATCTGATCCACGCTCCTACCTTTTTTTAAAGGTATCTGTGACCAACAGATGCATATCTGTATTCCCAGTCATGTGAAATCCATAGATTAGGGCCGAATGAATCTATTTATATTGACTGATGTCCTTAGATTTTACTGAGTTACAGTTCATATATGAAATTGTTGCATGTTGCGTTTATATTTTTGTTCAGTATACCTGTGACTTGGCAGAAAAAAAGTGCATTCTTGCATTCCCCACAAAATAATCTTCAATCCATAACAGATTTTTATGCCTAGACTAATCGTTCAGTAGATAGTTGAGGGTGTTTTGTTATCACTGTTGCCATCTTATTCGCCCTTCAGAGTCAAAACTTTAGCCATCTTTTCGGCATGCCATAACTATTATACCTTCTGTTTGGCTTACCTTTGATACAAGAAAAGAGAGATGCAAAAAGAATCTCAAACTCCAAACAGAGTAGGGCGGTAGACAGACAATCTCCTCGGTCCTCAGCTCAGTGTCAAGGGCAGAGTCACCGACCCCATTCCAAAGTGTTCATAATTTAGGAGGGTGAGGGGCCATGCCTCTCTCCAAGCTGTAGCTAGGGAACCTATACTATACTCTCAGCCTGCCTGAGAATGTTGTATAGGAATCACTCAAACTGTATTGAATTGCGGTGGGAAGTGTGGTGGGATGTTTTACGGGTGGCTTTTAAAACATGGTGTGTTTTAATCTGACAGTTTAGTAGTTAAAATGAAGTTGCATAATGCTGTGGTGAGTTGACTGGTGGATTACTTGGCTGCCAGCGCACTCTCATCACATGGTAGATGACAGAGTCAGCAGCCCTGACAACAACCAGACTCAGGCCAGCCTAACACAGTCAGCCACGGAGTGATATGCCTAACATCTTCACATAACTATTACCCCACCTGCAATGTGGGGGATTTCCTATTCAAGCCCACAAAATTACAAATCACCCACACTTTTTCTAATAGCCTACTCTGTCCCATTCATGCTATGTCAAGTGGGTCAGAGCACAGAGTTTGAAATCAGGTCTTTTTTAAATTAAGTCTGAGCTCATAGGCCAGAAGGTCAAAACGAGCAGGGTAATAACTGCACTAACCCAGATTGTTAGTCACATTTTGATATTGTGAAATCTGGTTGTTACCCCAAAGACATTTTACTCTGTGTGTGTAGTTACTCAAGGCCCTAACAGTGTGTGTGCGACAGTTATTGTAATAATACTGACATCTGCTACAGGCTTTAATCAGACAGGATTTAGGACAGACAGACCAGAAATGTGTGTGAAAAGGATACTACTGCAGCTCCTAAAATGTATTATTTTTTCATGCCAAAAATGAAAACAAGGAAGCACACCAAACTCTTGGTTCCTTTAAAAAGCTACTGTGTGTAAAATGTTGTTCTATAATTTGAAAAATAAAGGCAACATGACTCTGGATGACAACATAATGAGTCATGTTTGTTTACACCATTAAAGCTATATTCCTAAAAAAGTTAAATCTGTTTCGCCCGCCCCCCTTGCCACGATATTAACAAGTACTGTGATGCTGGTATCGTCCCAGACCGACTAAAGAAAGAACACATATTTACTGCTGTTAAAACAACTGAGCGTGCAAATCCGATTTAGGAAAGACTCTACCATAAATTAATTCTAAATAACAGCCATATAAATACACTGTTGCAACTTGTCTGTGTGTAGGCTACATTATGGCTTAATAAAGCTTTTCTATGGTTCATTGCTAAAGCTCGAAATCACTCTGGCACTTCCCGAAGAGTTAAAACATCAAAGGATCCCGAGAACGTTAACACAACACGTGTTGGTATCCAGTCTCACAACTATTGAGGACGTAGCCAGCAGGCTCCCTTTTAGGGAGGAGAACTTCAGCCCTTGCCTTGCACAGAAACCAGCGTGCAAATACACCAACGGGGACATTGAGAAGTAACGTTAGGCCTAGCCTAGTCCGCTTCCTTCCCGAAACCACCCCATTCATTTGACACCCACCTAATGTCCTGCATGGAGGGAACACCCAACACACCTATCTCAACAGTTTGAGGATAACAACTCACATAGAACACGCAACATAAAGTAATGTGTTAAATTAACGTACCTACAGGGTCCACTACTAATGCCAGACACACAAGTCACCTTTCCAGTCAACACAAGTTAGCCAGTTGGCTGACACAAAATTATTTTACGCCTTTCTCTAGTCCATTTGCTTGGAAAAAGGTGTGCAATCACAACAACATGATAATGAAACAATGTAAATAATATGGTTCTAAAACCCAATTTACTAGAATAGACCCACTCTCATGCCCACAGTCTGTCATTCATTCTGGTTGTAGAAAGCTGAATTGGAATGCAATGAAATACTGTGTAGATAACTTACTCACTGTGTGTCTCCGAGTGCGTTATGACTAATCGTTTTCGATGCTTTATCAGACTCATATGATAACGCTGTAGGTAAGTATCCATCGTCGGGGTGGTTGTAGATCAAGTGCATAAGTATGGGAATTCAATATTGGCGCGGAAGATACCAACTCAAGCCCATTTAGTGGCAATATAAAAAAAGTCAGGTGTAATTTGTCTTCAATAATCAAAACCCTACAAATATCACACATATGTTTTTAAGAACAAATCCGATGGCATTGCTTTAGATTAGGACTAAATGTTGTAAATACGCTCAAGGCATGGGATCTTGTTCACCCCTCATTATGTCCCAATTTGGTATGCCCACAATCCGCCATTGGTCAGTTCCCAGTTTGGAAGATGCATTGTCGACTGCTTGGAGACCGCTCTGCGCAATAAAATTGAGTATTATTAAGTTTATTGGTTGCATACAGATTTGTGTTATCGCAGGTGCAGCCAAATGCTTGTGTTTCTAGCTTCAACGGTGCAGTAACACCTATAGCAATAATATAATTAAAATAAACAATACACAAATCCATAAATGGTTTTAAGGAAGAAAGAAATGAAGACATAATAGAATGAGCAATGTCAGAGACTGGAATAGATATATACCGTACCAGTCAAAAGTTTTGACACCTATTCATTTAAGGGGTTTTCTTTATTTTTACTATTTTCTACATTGTAGAATAATAGTGAAGAAATCAAAACTATGAAATTACACATATGGAATCATGTAGTAACCAAAAAAAAGTGTTAAACAAATCCAAATATATTTTACATTTTAGATTCTTCAAAGTAGCCATCCTTTGCCTTGATGACAGCTTTGCACACTCTTGGCATTCTCTCAACTAGCTTCATGAGGAATGCTTTTCCAACATAAGGAGTTCCTGCATATGCTGAGCACTTGTTGGCTGCTTTTCCTTCACTCTGCAGTCCAACTCATCCAAAACCATCTCAATTGGGTTGAGGGGTGATGGTGGAGGCCAGGTCATCTGATGCAGCACTCAATCACTCTTCTTCTTGGTCAAACAACCCTTACACAGCCTGGAAGTGTGGTGGGTCATTGTCCTGTTGAAAAACAAATGATAGTCCCACTATGCGCAAACCAGATGGGATGGTGTATCGCTGCAGAATGCTGTGGTAGCCATGCTGGTTAAGTGTGCCTTGAATTCTAAATAAATCACTGACAGTGTCACCAGCAAAGCACCATCACACCTCTTCCTCCATGCTTCACGGTGGGAACCACACATGCGGAGATCATCCGTTCACCTACTTTGCGTCTCAAAACAACGTCTGGGCATACTGCCAAATTGCAGCTACTGATAAGTGAGGATTTGTACAGTCAGCCACTTGCATGAACAAATAAATTGGTTTATAGAACAGCACATGAATATAACACAGAAATTAGTTATAAGAAAAACACAAACATGAACATTTCCCTTACAAGACCAAAGGACAGATTTCCTCCGGTCTAATGTCCATTGCTCGTGTTTCTTGGACCAAGCAGGTCTCATTGGTGTCCTTTAGTAGTGGTTTCTTTGCAGAAATTAGACCATGAAGGCCTGATTCACACAGTCCCCTCTGAACAGTTGATGTTGAGATGTGTCTGTTACTTAACCTCTCTGAAGCATTTATTTGGGCTGCAATTTCTGAGGCTGGTAAGTCTAATGAACTTATCCTCTACAGCGGTTAATGTTTTTTGTGACTGCTCTTGAAGGAACTTTTAAAGTTATTGACATTTTCCGGATTGACTGACCTTAAATGAAGCTGACGGATGATCTAATGTTTTGGCAACAAACTGCATTAATTAACTAATTCAAAATGACCTAAACTCAAATAAGAGAGCGTTGTGACCTTCATTACTTACCTGCGTACAGAAAGGATGGAACAGAGAAAATAACCCTTGCTTCTCTGTTCCTGTGGGAACAATAGATGTATTATTCTCAGCATGAATGTGTTTCTTGCTTCCGTTATTAGATTAGGAAGAGAAGCAAAAACATTTGGATGAGGGGGCCTAGAAGACCTTTGCACAACAAAGATGATGCAATTAGTATGTTTGCCACATCAAAGAGTAGACAGGATAAGGAATAGGGGAGTGTGTGTGTGTGTGTGTGTGTGTGTGTGTGTGTGTGTGTGTGTGTGTGTGTGTGTGTGTGTGTGTGTGTGTGTGTGTGTGTGTGTGTGTGTGTGTGTGTGTGTGTGTGTGTGTGTGTGTGTGTGTGTGTGTGTGTGTGTGTGTGTGTGTGTGTGCGTGTGTGTGTGTGTGTGTGTGTGTGTGTGCGTGTATACACCTCTGAGGAGAACTGCATCAGATACTTATGGATGTATCTGTATTATCTTATTGGCCTATTCTTGTTCAGAGTGGAATGGAATGAATAGCTTTATTCCCCTAAAAAAGGCCTGTAGTCTCTGCCCTATTGGAACATTTGCCATATTGCCCACGTTTGTAGCTTCAATTGATTATCTAGACAAAAAACAGGAAAACGATGGAGCGCCAAGTCTAGGACCAAAAGGCTCAGTCTAAATTGTAAGGAGGACAGCCAGAAAGGACATGCCCCTGAGAACCACCAAATACAAAGGACTGAGTCCCCAAGGTCCTTGGTCCTGACTCCTGGCTGCCAAACCCCCTTCATGATATAACACATATCACCCCCTCCAAAACCGGCACAAAACTAGACTCAATGCTCTCTGGACTTACACAGTAGATGAGGAAGTTGCATGTCTGGGGAAATACTGGGGATTTTAGGTCATTTAGAGAAGCAACACATACTGTAAAAGCATTGTTATTTTATGTCATCTGGATGGTTAAATCTATCACTGCTGTTTGTCCAGGATAGGGATGTACTGTACTTCCTCTCCAATAGAGTATAATTCAGTGACAGGCAGGGGCGTTGCGTTCTATGGAAAAATGAACAGCGTGGAACTAACCTTCCAGAGAGTTGCTTTATTTTCCAGAGAACGCATAGAGCCACAAGTTCATTATCCCTTTTATACCATGGCTATAACTGAACATATTTGCCCCTATACATGTGTTCATTTGCTTCTAGAAATGTGTTCAACATCCACTGGTGGCTAGCAAGTTTACCAGATAGAGACAGTGGTTGCCTCGGTAACCAAACAAAAATACTTGCCAGTTTAGTTAGCTAACCAAATCAGTCTTAGCTCACTATTATGAAAATCGAATTCAACAAGGGCAATGTTTTAAATTCCACTTTTGCTTTCAAAAGCAGTTGAAACATAGAACAAGTAAGAATTAACTAAAGCCATTGAATTCTACCATGCAAATGTACTGTGCGTTCTAGAATGCCCTTCAAACCAATCAGAAACGAATATTCAACAATGTCATGGTATAAATAATGTTGTGATCTTTTGTTGTTTTATCTAACCCTTAAAACACATGAACATTGGACCTTCTTTAGAAATATTTCAGAAATAGAGTGCTTGGTAAGGTTAAGAAGACACAGGACAAAACAGAGCAACAACTGCTCTTATTTCCTTTACAGTAAAATATAATGCTCAAACTGAGGCAGATTCAACAAGTTAACTCACATCAGTTAATTCCTTTCTTGGGCAACACATCACGTCATCTATAAAATTAAATCTCACAACAACGATATTGACATAAAGCATCACTATTTCCTTTCTTAGAGCGACACAACTACATCCAGCTATAAATGGAACTTTTTCCACACACACATCCAGTCAAGAACCAATAAAACACTTGGGGGCCTAGATATTGTTTACAATGCACCTAAGCCAGATGATTGTGTTTTCAATGACTTCCAGTTAACTGGAGGGAACCTGCTTCCCGGTTGACCTAGAGCCAAGCCGCTGCACATCAGAGAGGAGGAAATCCTTCAGGCACTGTGCGGACACCTCGTCATCACTTCCATCAACACGGCTGTTTCTTTAAACCCCCCAGCGTGAGACAAACATGTTTCTCACATACAATATTTTTAATTTTGATTCGAGAGAGCTGCTTTCGCATGAACCAGCACTCCTCGCATCTTACAAATACATAATTATTTGAGTGTTGTGATAATAAGATGTATGTATCTCTAGCTCATAATCTTGGGCACTTAACGATGGTTAGCAGTTTCCGGGATAACACACAAATTCCTCTTGCTCTATAGTATGAATGTGTAGATTTATGGCCTAAACAAAACAACATTTACAGTGGAAAAAGTTAATACATTTTGTATCACTGTCAACATACTTTCCTTTAGTACGAGATTCATCATATTTTAGACATCCCAGAAATCTGGTATCAAGATTTAATTGAATTGCGGCCCATGCTTTCTAACATGCTGACCAAACCTCTGGCGTGGTGTGCGCGAGTGTTGCAAAATAAATGTACACAAACATATTTTTCAATAATTTCATCAAATTGCTCACCAGCGTCTGCTTAGCCAGGCTCTAGAATAGAACTTGGTTCTATATTAGAACTTGGTTCTATTTTAACAAATGATGTGCTGCAAGTCCCGCCTCTCCCATCTACTCATTGGTTTTTAGGCACATACTAACCCACGTGGGTGATTGAAAGATGATTGAGGTTCACACTCCAGTCCAGTTGATGGTGGTAATGGTTCTAAAATATAAAATCTGCAGAAGAAGAAGAATGAATGAAATAGGTTTCCCCTTTAATTTGTGGATTAATTGTTGGAGCAGAGAACACACGATTTTGTGTGACTCAAAATGGATCAAAATTCTACAAAGGTCCAGCAAAAAAAGGACCATATGCATTTCAGGTAAAATGACAACCCAATGTTTATCTCCCAGGACAAATTAGCTAGCAACAGCAAGCTAGCTAAATGCCCTGGAATATTTCATGTGTATTTCGACCTGTCCCCAAATTCATATAGTTGGTTCACAGTTGGTTTTGGTATTTTAACCTGCGTGTCACGAACGAGCCAGTTTGGTCAGCATGTGAGTTTGTAAAGCACTCAATCAAGGATAATGGAAAAACAATTTACATGATGGGGAAACAGGTCTAGATGTGTACAAATAAAAAGGGGTTTTTCACAGCCCATTAGTTTTCCTTGGAAGTGAGAGAAGTATGAATACTTTCCATTGTCGAGAATAGAGATATGACCTGGGCGTGGTCCAAAACAAGTTTAGCCAGGCCTGGCAGAGGCCTACATAGGGTGGTAAAATGTTGGTAACTTTCCCAAAATTCCCTGGTTTAACAGAAATCCTCGTTGGAGGATTTCCTGTATATTCCCTTGTGATTCCAGGAATCTTCCAACCAAGATTTCTTGAAAACTGGGAAATTTGGGGAAAGTTACCAGAATTTTGCAACCCTAGGATTACACAAATCCTCCCGGCGATGCCCTGTTCCTTGGTAAGCTGTGGTGGGCTGCGGCTTTCCAGTCTGATCAGGTTTTCCAGTTATACTTCTATCAGCAGGCATCAGCAGACAACATCAGTCATAGGCATCAACTACATGACTAGAGTTACAAAATTCCAGTAACTTTTGAGAAATTCAGAGGTTTTCCAGAAATCCCGGTTGGAAGACACCGAATTTCCTTGCATATTATCTTACAATTCCGAGAACTGGGATTTCAGGAAAACCAGTGAATTTGGGGAGAGTTAACTGAATTTTGAAAACTTATACAGGACAGCCCTAAGCATAATCTCATCTGCCATAATGCAATCTGGAAAATCATAACGTAATGATACATATCTAATAGCACCTCTTTCGATGCGTGTCGCCTGTTGCTCCCTTTTCTATCTGTGTGTTGTTTTTATCTCTCCACTCCATCAGGCCTAAATCATCAAAGATATTTATACCTCTGCTTTCCTCGTGTTCTCAGGCTGTGTGGCCGGGTCTGAAGGCCAGGCCGGGACGCTGGTACTCTGTCACAGCAGACAGCTCCTCTCTCTGTGAGCTTCCGTCTGACTCACAACCCGGTTTCTCCTTTCTTCCCATAAGATATTTATAGTATGTACTATAAATGCAGGTTAAAAATAATGTCTTTGTTTTAATTATGTTTTTATTCAGTTATATAATCACAAGAAGTGACAACTGTTCCTGGATATCAATGATAATATTCTTGGAATTGGCCATTCTTGGAATCTAGCATAAATATTGCTGAGTTCTTGCAACACCCAACACTTCCCCTAACAACAAGGAGTCTAATGTAGCAGCAGCGAGTAGCAGCAGTGTAAAAACAAAGGGGTGGGGGGGGTCAATGTAAATTGTCCAGATGGTCGTTTGATTAATTGTTCAGCAGTCTTATGGCTTAGGGTAGAAGCTGTTAACGAGCCTTTTGGACCTAGACTTGGCACTCCGGTACCGCTTGCCATGCGGTAGCAGAGAGAAATTGTCTAAGATTCGGATGACTGAAGTCTTTGACAACTGGGCCGTACGCACTACCCTCTGTAGCGCCTAACGGACGGATGGCGAGCAGTTGAGTTACCAGGCAGTGATGCAACCGGTCAGGATGCTTTCGATGGTGCAGCTGTATAACTTTTTGAGGATCTGGGGACCCATACAAAATATGTTCAGTCTCCTGAGGGGGACAATGTGTTGTCGTGCCCTCGTCACAACTGTCTTGGTGTATTTGGACCATGATAGTTTGTTAGTGATGTGGACACCAAGGAACCTGAAACTCTCTAACTGCTCCTCTACAGCCCTGTCGATGTTAATGGGGGCCTGTTTGGCCCTCCTTTTCCTGTAGTCCACGATCAGCTCCTTTGTCTTGCTCACATTGAGGGAGGTTGTTGTCCGTCTCTGACCTCATTCCTATACGTTGTCTCATCGTTGTCGATGATCAGGCCTACCACTGTTGTGTCGTCAGCAAACTTAATGATGGTGTTAGAGTCATGCTTGGCTACGCAGTTATGGCTTGTTACGAATCCCTTTTGCCCAGCAGTCTAGGGGGGATGGTAACGAGACCCGTAACATAACTCATGCAAATTATAATAGTGAAAAAGTAAGAGTGAGAACGAAATAACCACAGACAACTAAATTACCGTCAAACACTCATGGTTTATTTGAAAACACACAGTAATGGGGGGAGCAGGAAAAGGGTCTGAGCTGGACCCAAGGAAATAAATAATAAGTATCCAAAAACACCCCTAAACTAGACTAGCCTACTTCACCAACAGCTAACTAACCAAAAATACAGTGGGTGGTCCGCCCAGTTCTAACTTGTGTTTTTATACAAAGTATTCCTACGGGTAATGTATGCCCATGGGCAACTTGTCTTGGTTCCCCCTTTTCCCACCATCAAACACCATTACGAAAACAATACTCACAGGTGGGGACAAAGTGATATGGAGGTGCTAAAACAAACAAGAGAACTACCGAGAGATTGTATGACATAGAGAGATTGACAGAGCGATTGAGCTCCAGAGGAAACATGGGACACGGTTTTTAAACCAAGGGAAAGGGGATGTGATAGGGTAATGGAAATAGGAGGTGTGTCTTCTGATTGATGATTGATTGGTGACTGATTGGGGAGTGATGATTGCCACCTGTGAGGAGAGAAGGAGAGAAAAGAAGACACAGGATACACACACAACCTGGGTGTGTGTGTGTACAGGATGGGTACAGGAGTACAGGATGGGACTAAGCACGCATCCCTGAGGGTCCCCTGTGTTGAAGATGAGCGTGGCAGATGTGTTGTTGCTTACCCTTACCTCCTGGGGGCGGACTGTCAGTAAGTCCAGGATCCAATTGCAGGGGGAGGTGTTTAGACCCAGGGTCCTTAGCTTAGTGATGAGCTTTGAGGACACTATTGTGTTGAACGCTAAGCTGTAGCCAATGAACAGCATTCTCACATAGGTGTTCCTTTTGTCCAGGTGGGAAAGGGCTGTGTGGAGTGCGATTGGGATTCTGTGATCTGTTGGGGCAGTATGCAAATCGGAGTGAATCTACGGTTTCTGGGTTGATCTGAGCCATGACCAGCCTTTTACAGCACTTCCTGGCTACGGATGTGAGCGCTATGGGGCGGTAGTCATTTAGGCAGGATACCTTCGCTTTATTGGGCACAGTGACTATGGTTGTCTGCTTGAAACATGTAGGTATTACAGACTCGGTCAGGGAGAATTTGAAAATATCAGTGAAGACACTAGGCCAATTGGTACACAGAGTACATGCACAGAGTACACATCCGGGTAATCCGTCTGGCCCCGCGACCTTGTGAATGTTGACCTATTTAAACGTCTTGCTCACTTGCTCACATCGGCTACGAAGAGCGTGATCACACACTCGTCCGGAACCGCTGGTTCTCATATGGATACTTCAGTGTTGCTTGCCTCGATGCGAGCATAAAAGGCATTTAGCCCGTCTGGTAGGCTCGCGTCACTGGGCAGTTCATGGCTGGATTTCCCTTTGTAGTCCGTAATAGTTTGCAAGCACCTGACATATCTGACGAGCTTCAGAGCCTGTGTAGTAGGATTCAATCTTAGTCCTGTATTGACACTTTACCTGTTTGATGGTTCGTCTGAGAGCATAGCGGGATTTCTTATAAGCGTCCGGATTAGTGTCCCGCTCCTTGAAAGCGGCAGCTCCAGCCTTTAGCTCGGTGCAGATGTTGCCTGTCATCCATGGCTTCTGGTTGGGATATGTACATACGGTTACCGTGGGGACAACATCGCCGATGCACTTATTGATGAAGCCGGTGACTGAGGTGCTATACTCCTCAGTGCCATTAGATGAATCCTGCAACATATTCCAGTATGTGCTAGCAAAACAGTCCTGTACCGTAGCATCCGCATCATCTGACCACTTCCGTATTGAGCGAGTCACTGGTACTTCCTGCTTTAGATTTTGCTTATAAGCAGGAATCATGAAGATATAATTATGGTCAGATTTGCAAAATGGAGGGCGAGGGAGAGCTTTGTACGCATCTCTGTGTGTGGAGTAAAGGTGGTCTATAGTTTTTTTCCCTCTGGTTGCACATGTGACATTCTGGTAGAAATGAGGTAAAAACAGATTTAAGTTTGCCTGCATTAAAGTCCCTGGCCACTAGGTGTGGCGCTTCTGGATGAGCATTGTCTTGTTTGCTTATGGCCTTGTACAGCTCGTTGAGTGCGGTGTTAGTGCCAACATCAATTTGTGGTGGTAAATAGATGGCTACGAATAATATAGATGAAAACTCTCTCGGTAGATAGTACCTCATGATAAACTGTAGACCACACTCTACCTCAGGCGAGCAATACCTCGAGACTTCTTGAATATTAGAAATTGCGCACCAACTGTTATTGACAAATAGACACACACCCCCACCCCTCCTCTTACCAGACGCAGCTGCTCTGTCCTGCCGATGCACGGAAAACCCAGCCAGCTCTATATTATCCGTGTTGTCATTCAGCCACGATTTGGTGAAACATAAGATATTACAGTTTTAAATGTCCCATTGGTAGGATTATCTCGATCATAGATCATCCTGTTTGTTTTCCAGCGATTGCACATTGGCCAATAGAATGGATGGTTGAGTTGGTTTACCCACTTGCCAAAGAATTCTCATAAGCACCCTGACATCCGCCCCCTGTATTTCCATAATTTCTTCAAGCGAATGACGGGGATTTGGGCCTGATCTTGGGGAAGCAGTACTTCCTTTGCGTTGGACTCATTAATAATTCTTGGTGCTTGGGTGCAGTATTTTCATTTTTGGAAAAAATACGTTCCCGTTTTAAACTGGTATTTTGTCAGGAAAAGATGCCAGAATATGCATATAATTGACAGCTTTCGATAGAAAACACTCTAACGTTTCCAAAACTGTAAAGATATGGTCTGTGAGTATAACCGAACTGATGTTGCAGGCGAAAGCCTGAGAAAAATCCAATCCGGAAGTGCCCCAGGTTTTGAAAGCGCTGCGTTCCAATGACTCCCTATTTGGCTGTGAATGTACCATCAAGAGCTTATGCTTTCTACGTATTCCCCAAGGTGTCTACAGCATTGTGACGTAGTTTTACGCATTTCTGTTGAAGAATAGCCGTAGGCGGCCACATTGCGTAAGTGGTCACATGGTGGCTCCGAGAGAGATTCTCGTGTAAAATACAGAGGTAGCCATTACTCCAACTCCTAGTGAAAAACGAATTGTCCCGACGGATATATTATCGAATAGATATTAGAAAAACACCTTGAGGATGGATTCTAAACAACGTTTGCAAATGTTTCTGTTGATATTATGGAGCTAATTTCGAATACTTTTCGGTTGTGGTGACCGCAATTTCCGGGCGATTTCTCAGCCAAACGTGAAGAACAAACGGAGCTGTTTCGCCTACAAAAATAATATTTGGGGAAAAAATGAACTTTGGCTATCTACCTGGGAGTCTCGTGAGTGAAAACATCCGAAGTTCATCAAAGGTAAACGATTTAATTTGATTGCTTTTCTGATTTCCATGACAAGGTTGCCTGCTGCTAGCAAGGCATAATGCTATGCTAGGCTATCGATAAACTTACACAAATGCTTGTCTAGCGTTGGCTGTAAAGCATATTTTGAAAATCTGAGATGACAGGGTGATTAACAAAGGGCTAAGCTGTGTCTCAATATATTTCATTTGTGATTTTCATGAATAGGAATATTTTCTAGGGATATTTATGTACGTTGCGTTATGCTAGTTTCAGGCGATGATTACGCTCCCGCATGCGGGTTTGGGAGTCACTAGAGGTTTTAAAGAAAAAATATTTGGCCAGTTCGAGGTGAGTAATCGCTGTTCTGATGTCCAGAAGCTCTTTTCGGTCATACGAGATAGTAGCAGCAACATTATGTACAAAATAAGTTACAAACAATGCAAAAAAATAAATAAAAATAGCACAGTTGGTTAGGAGCCCGTAAAAAGGCAGCCATCCCCTCTGGCGCCATCTGGTTGAGACCTTATTATTAATTTCCAGGTGAAAATACCTACAAAGAACAGATGAGTTTCTACTTTAGTCAACTTTATTGCAACATGTAAAAATACCTTACATTTCTTACATAATAATAAAGATTTAAAAAATGGGATTGTTTTTTCTTCAACTAACAATGGAAATCACCAACTCTGTCTCTGACTGACTTCATCGGTTTCTTTCTTGCAATCGTTTTCATATCTTGTGAGAATCTGTGGTAGTGAAAAAGAATGTATGCCAATTTAGCAAAGACACTACATGACCCCTAGTTATCATCATGATTTCTATAGTTTAGGCATATAGCTAGCTAGGCCCAGCTAGCTACCTAGCAAGTTGTTGTGTTATCCAGCTAGCAATAATAGTGCTTGCTAACACTAATAAATTAGCTAATGTTTAGCTACATTGAAAGGAACTAGTGTTACTCATTGTGTGTTGACACAAGTGGCTAGCTAATTAGCTAGCTAGCTAGCTAATGTTAACATGCTGGGTGTGTCTCATGTAATACCATTGGGGAACGGATATCCTGAGAACAAGGTTCAGGGAAGATAAGACCATCGAGCCCAGCTAACGTTAGCGAGTAGCGACCATAACATATTTTCCTGTTTAGCTAGCTTGTCAAGGTTAGAAGACTAGCCAACTAGCTACTGTGCTACCTAATCAAAAACAACTCAACCGATTACATGGGAAGTCTATTCTGTAGATGGTAACTAGCTAGCTAGCCTAATTGGTAGGCCCAACAAAGATGTCAGCTAACATTTTCTATCTAGCTAGCAAACATTAGCTAACTACCTATGCTAAATCATCCAGCAGAATTAATGTATCCAAACAAGCAAAACAAATGACTTTCTATTCTTTTTGACCTACAACACTTTGTTTCTTTCGTGTCTGGATTTTGCACACTGTTACATGACCTCAGTGTCAACACATGCGTGCACGTTCGAGGTCTTCTTTATTTCAAGCGTGTTGCGCAGATGGGCAGATCTCGACATGCCTTAATTCCTGGGATACATAAAAAAAATCCCAACCAAATGTGAGAATATTTCTCAACAGTCAAACCCTTGCAAGGTTGCATGATAGAATACGAGCTTGTCAAATGACCATTTTAAGTGCATTTATAAACCACTATTCAACCAAGATAAATAGGCTTACAATTTTTGGGGGGATGGTTAATGTAATTTATCCATTGTCAAATGCACTGTTAAATGATTTAACAATTGAAAGTATTTTTGTATGTGAACCCATGTTTTTGGCATTGGGCCTGGGTATCAGACTTCAGAGCCCTTTATTGCAGAGTTGTGTCAATGAGTGGTCAGTTTTCAGTTGGCCAACACTTATCACCTGATTTGTACAGGCAGAAAGAAGGTGCGTTGTGATGCTATCGGACATGTTGACATTTGTAACTAAGCATGGTAACAAGCATTTGTTGTTACACGCCTGTAAATACAGACTGCAATTACCACCAGTTATCAAATCAAATTTTATTTGTCACATACACATGGTTAGCAGATGTTAATGCGAGCGTAGCGAAATGCTTGTGCTTCTAGTTCCGACAATGCAGTAATAACCAACGAGTAATCTAACCTAACAATTCCACAACTACTACCTTATACACAAGTGTGAAGGGATAAAGAATATGTACATAAAGATATATGAATGAGTGATGGTACAAAACGGCATAGACAAGATGCAGTAGATGGTATCGAGTACAGTATATACATATGAGATGAGTAATGTAGTGTATGTAAACATTATATTAAGTGGCATTGTTTAAAGTGGCTAGTGATACATTTTTTTACATCAATTCCCATTATTAAAGTGAGCTGGAGTTGAGCAAGTATGTTGGCAGCAGCCACTCAATGTTAGTGGTGGTTGTTTAACAGTCTGATGGCCTTGAGATAGAAGCTGTTTTTCAGTCTCTCGGTCCCTACTTTGATGCACCTGTACTGACCTCGCCTTCTGGATGATAGCGGGGTGAACAGGCAGTGGCTCGGGTGGTTGTTGTCCTTGATGATCTTTGTGGCCTTCCTGTGACATCGGGTGGTGTAGGTGTCCTGGAGGGCAGGTAGTTTGCCCCGGGTGATATGTTGTGCAGACTTCACTACCCTCGGGAGAGCCTTACGGTTGTGGGCGGAGCAGTTGCTGTACCAGGCGGTGATACAGCCCGACACGATGCTCTCGATTGTGCATCTGTAGAAGTTTGTGAGTGCTTTTGGTGACAAGCCAAATTTCTTCAGCCTCCTGAGGTTGAAGTGGCGCTGTTGCGCCTTCTTCACCACACTGTCTGTGTGGGTGGACCAATTCAGTTTGTCCGTGATGTGTACGCTGAGAAATGTAAAACTTACATGCTATTACAGTGTAACTATTAATTATTAAAATTAATTACAATAGTTGTTACAGTGTAATTACATGTGTAATTGCACTGTAATAAGGACCTCTTAAAATTAAGTGTTGCCCACAAACCGATGGCAGATTGGCAGAGACTTGATACAAAACAGACAGACTTTCAGGCAAAACAGAGACAGTCCACACTAGAGCTGAAGAAACGTAATGAACTTGGTTTGGGTTTCTAAAACCTGAGCAGAGAAGAAAATGCCCCAGCAGCAGAGCATCCCAGAGAGCCTGACCATAAAGTTATTTAGGGTTTTATAGCAGCAGAGCATCCCAGAGAACCTGACCATAAAGTTCTTTAGGGTTTTATAGCAGCAGAGCATCCCAGAGAACCTGACCATAAAGTTCTTTAGGGTTTTATAGCAGCAGAGCATCCCAGAGAACCTGACCATAAAGTTATTTAGGGTTTTATAGCAGCAGAGCATCCCAGAGAACCTGACCATAAAGTTATTTCGGGTTTTATAGCAGCAGAGCATCCCAGAGAACCTGACCATAAGGTTCTTTAGGGTTTTATAACAGCGGAGCACAGCACAGCTCCATTACCTTCCCACTCTTTAATATCCCCATGCTCTGCCCCTCCCCCTTCCACCCCAACATCTCGGTATCCCTCTTTCTCTCCCTGCCTGGGCTTGGGCCTGCCCTGGTCCCTAGGGGTCTTCACCACACAGCCCCAGTGGAGGGGGTCAGCAGATGCTAAGCTGCCAAGGCACACTCTGAATTAAATAGATTCACCCACCCACTCCCCCTATCATCACAGGGACCTGGGGAGGAAGGGGGAGGAGGAGGGGCTCAGAGACATAGGGCCTACAGAGACAAAGTCAAGGCTGCTGACTGCTGTTGTGTTGACATTATATTCACAGTCAAGGTACTTGAGTGTCTCTGTGTGTGTTTGAGACTTTGCACGTTGAGGGCTACTGATTTGTGTGCGTGTGTGTGTCTCTAATGGGGTAACAGACCAGCAGGCCTGCTCGTTTGTTGGCAGAGTAGGAGGCTGGGGGTAAAGGTCTTGTCAGTTTAGGGTCAGGTGATCACAGTTGCGACAGATGGAGATTTACAGCCTTTGCAGAGAGGTATGAAGATAGTTATGGATAAATATCTACATTGCTACAATCTATTCCTGTAATATGTCGAAGTTCTAAAAATACGTATTTAGTGCAGTAAAGCACAAAAACCCAGAAACCCATCAAATCCACAATTTCTATGAATTTCTGTAGAATTTGAGTCAGTGTTAGTTATCATATCTATATTTGCATAAATGTCATTAAAACAGTGGCTTTGTAGATGATGAGAAGCCTACAAAGAGTGGTGATACATTTAAATCTACTTAGCTAAAGAGCAAGCCAGGGTGACTCAACATAGCATAAAAATGTGCCAAAGGTTAAAACAAAGTATTTGTTGTTGTTGTCCATCCCTCTCTTTTAGCCACACGCCCCTCAGTGCCTTCCTGCTATCCATCCACCTCCACTTTCCTTCTCTCACCAGACAACCAGCTGCTTCTCCACACCTCCATATGGGCAAAAGAAGTGCCCCAGGAGAGAAGGATGAGGGGATAGAGGGAGGGATCGGATGGGTGTGACTAGACGCCTCAGGTTCGGAGGTCAGACCTGCATTCACCGGGGTTCTTTGTGTTCTCTCTCTGTGAAGTCACTGAACCCCCACACACACACAGTAACACACTCCGGCCAGACACACACTCCCACAGACACTCATTACTGGGTCGATCAGCAGAGACAGGGTTCAGAACCCAGGGGACTGGGCCATGATCACAAAGGTGGCCCGAGAAGAAAAACGTCATGATCACCCCCTCCATCTTCACCAGAACACTTGCCCTACATCCCCCAATACTCTGTGTCTGAAGTGGCTGAAGCCATCATGCTGCTGTAAGGAACCCAGTCGAGACTCGATGCACAAGGACCCTTAACCAAATTATGAATTATGGATCATAAAGGAATGAATAATAGATCAGAGATAATATATTTGTCCTGAAGCTGTGTAATTATGGCTGACACTTCACTATGAACGCCACTGAATCAGCACTGAGCAGTGACAACAGTGAGGACAAGTTTGGATTGGATACTTGTTTATGACCTTTTAAGCCACTAGTTCAGCCAATTTCATAATATCTGCTGCACCTATACTTCACTAATCTTTGGAATTTACAGCAGAATTCCAAAGGAGTGCGTATACAGAATATCATCAGCTCTATATGCTGACCTGAATAAAAAAACCTTAGCAACAGAAATGTATTGCTTTCATAAAGATTATTCTCATCACTCATGTCAATACTATTGCTTAAATCCACCGTTGACAGTCAAGGCACGCAAAGCTTAGAATGACTGACGAGAATAAATTACAAGAAAGAAAGAAAGAACTAGGCCACCCTGTGCAGCAGACAGACCCCATTGCACAGTCGAGGGGGCAGGGGGTTGTTCACAGGAAGGCCATGAAGTCAGTAGGCCTAATCCTGTACCAGACAACAGGGAAAAGGTCAGACTACAGAGATATGACTACAGAGATGTGACTACATGTGTTAGAGGAAGCACATAGTTTACCAAACACAGGCAGAGGTGAGATAGGAGGGGGAAATTAAGATGAATATGTCTGAAAAACAGCATTTTAGGGGGTAAAGCAGAGGTGTCTGAATGGTGAGAAAAAGAGACTTGGTTCATGCGACTGTCTCCTGACTGCCCCACAGAACACAGTCCTATGGACCTAGAAGGCTGTCCCATTCATTTATTCATTGGAGAATTCACTATCCCAGTAACCAGTCTAATGTGTGAACAATTTCATAATTGAGATACAAAATGAAGCAATAACATGCGACACATACAGTACCAGGGTCTTCCCATTCTAGCCCGAACCACCTTGGGCTGTTTGCAGCCTTTCTCAAGCTCCTGATCTCTCTCCAGATCACCTGTCTCAAAGTGATCTAATGGCATTCCACAGAGAATTCTTGGCTATTTCCCAGACACACCTCTTCTCCTTTATGTTGTGTGTTGAGTGGGAGGTGCCAACATGTGACTATGAGTAGAGTGCTTTTTAACTCTTTGTTTGAGTGCATTTAAGTCAATGTGAGTGTACACCGTACTACACCGTAAATACATGAGTGGCTGACTTTATGTGCACGGTGGAATGCGATAAGCGAGTGTGTGTGAGTCAATGAGTGTATATTTTTTGTGTATTAATAGATTGTTGTATTTTGACACCCAGTACCAGTTCAGTAGGTTCAAAATCAAGCCCCTCTGACACAGAAAGTGTGCAAACAAATGAACACATGCATGGCACAAGCACACACACACACATACAGATACGCAAACGCCCTGGAGCAGTGTCCTTGTTTGCTTGTGAACAGACAAAGTTGAAAAAATATGCCATGTTCGTTAGCACAACAGAAGAGCAAGCGGAGTGTATATTGAGCATCTATTTTTATTTTTGCTACCCACACTTATTCTGTACATACAGCAACATACCAGTGACCCCCATCGCCGTTGCGGTGACATGCTGACCTAACTCATCAGTGTCTACAGGTGTGCAGGAAGACACTCAAAGAGCTGCTCCAATTCTGGACATAACCCAGTGATCATTCAACATTCCTGTCTCACTTTAGGGTAATCCATTACCACCAATTAAATTAAAGCTGATTCATTTCCACCATGTTTCCTTCTTTGAACCCATTGAAAAACAAAGAGTGACAGAATGGGTGGTTTGTCCTGTAGATTCATTGGGATAAAGATTCTCCAGACCCTCTGGTGCTTTCCCCCTGCATTGTGTCCCAGGTGATTATTCAGAGGCACAGGACACTCTCTGACACCCAAAGGAAGGGCCCTAACTCTAAGGCCATGCACAGAATAGACCTTACGCTGCCTTGGCAATGGACACAAGTCTGCAAAGACCAACTCGTCTGGAATACTCAAGACTGAAGAAAAAAATCCAACTGCCACGTTTTACTCACAAACTAATTTGATTTGGTGCACAAGTTATGTTGTTTTGAAGTTTATCTATTTTATTATGTATGATGTAATACAATGTAATGAGGATTTCATGAGTTAATTTAATGAATTAATAAAAATCAATGAAAAACAGTAGCCTAATCCGGTATGGCACAGCACTTGTCGCCAAATATTTTAGAGCCACATCAAGTAGAATGAAGGACGCTAGTCTTTCCCTCAGGCAAGATGCTTAACCCAATTTGCGTCATTAGGTAGATCATATGTAAAACTGCAACCTAGGTGACTTGCCCTGGGTAAGAATGACAACTGAGAATGTTATTGTGGTGCACCAGAGAAACAGACAACAGAGAAACCAACGCAACAAACAGTGATGAGGCACTAATCGAGGTCTTCACTAGACTCACAACAGTGGCTCCATGGCACATTCATCATTATCCAGGTCCACATCCCCCTGCACGCATCGATATCCCCTTAGAAAGGGGTTCCAGGGAAGGGAAGGCACAACCCGAAAAAGAGCACAAAGCAGCAGGGCAGAATATGGCAGCAGAGGGAGAACAAAAAATGAACCAGCCTCAGAATGCTTATGATGGGAATCTGACCCACTTACCCATCAGGCCACCGGGCTTCAAAGGAGGGGACAGTCCTGTGCTGCCAGGGCCAGGGAGCCAACATGGGAACAAGCTCTACAGGAGAGACGAGACGACTCAGCTAGCCTGGGCATGTAGGGGCCACCATGACAGCCTCAGCTAGAGCCTGAGCCAGGTCTGCTCCCAGAGATAATGTACTGTATAGTCTGATGAAATCTCATGGATGACTGAGGCGGACCACACAGATGTGTGGAAGAAAATCTATAGCACTAGACCCATGATGTATTCTCCGTCTCTGGGATGCTGCTTACAGTGTTTTCCATCACCTTCTCCTGTATGCAGATAACAAATAACCTGTGGTAATTTGGTGCATGCTAGATTCAGTGTACATCACAGAATGTGTGATGATAAATTGTGACTTATTTTTATAAAGTACTGGAAAAAGAGGAAGTCATTAACACATGGCCAGGTTGGTGTTGACAATTTCCTGATGTACACAGATACTCCACATTTTTAGTATCGGTATTCATTCTATAAAACTGGAAGTTGCCACAGAAACCAAATTCTGTAAGCAGGGTAAATAAAATAAAAGCAGTATTTTTAATGAATAAGGACGTTTCATAGATAATGGAGAACTTAGAGCGTTGCCCTTAGAGCAGCATTCACTCCGCAGAGACATAAGTATCAGGAACCAGTGGGTTGAATATTTATCATCTCTTCACATTAGATGGATGTTG
Source organism: Oncorhynchus mykiss (assembly GCF_057628025.1). Lineage (NCBI taxonomy): Eukaryota > Metazoa > Chordata > Actinopteri > Salmoniformes > Salmonidae > Oncorhynchus > Oncorhynchus mykiss. The sequence continues at coordinate 53,473,070 of NC_143030.1, forward strand.
TAGTGAGTGCGGTTAAGGGATCTGCCTTTAGGGTGGATAGCAAGCGTGGCGTCTGTCGTTTGCTTGTGTGCCAGATTGACTTCAAACGGACAGTCAGGGGCTAATTCCTCCTTCAATCTTCATTTCTGCCTTTTTGTTGTTATAAAAAGAGACAAGAGAAACGTGAACAAAGAGAAAAAAATGCAGAATGGCATCCGTGTTTCCTCTGGAGAGAGAAAAGCTCAAATCTACAATTCTAATGGGGGAGGCAGTGAGAGGCAGGAGGTCACAAAAGGGGAGTGGGGGATGGACAATAGGGGAATCGAATGGGGGGTGGGGTGGATGTGTGCACCGTCACGGTTTATGCTTAGTTTCCATGAATGAATCAGGGGGACACGTGCCGCATGCGTGCATGCATGGGGGTGTGTTGGTGGGGGTCCATGGCCTGTGACGTTGATGTCAGCCCTCTGTTTTGTCCTCGCAGCTGTTGTTAATATCAACAGCCAACGTAACAGACATGTCATAAAGAAAAGCCCAAAACCCTCACCTCTACCATCACCACATCCACATCCTGTACCATAGAACAAGAGATTATTTCTGAACACGTGTGAGCATGTGACTATGATGAGTTGTGTGCGAGTGTATACCGAAAATATCTATTCTAAAAAGAAAACTCAAGTGGATTTTTAGCTCAAAGTTTAACCCTCCATGTGAGACTGAGACAGAGACACCAGTAAACCATCTACAGTACCTTCAGAAATTATTCACACCCCTTGACTTATTCCACATTTTGTTGTGTTACAGCCTGAACTCAAAATGGATTAAGTTGATTAGTTTCTCTCACCCATCTACACACAATATGTTACGGTTTTCTTCCTCTTCTTCCTCTGAAGAGGAGGTGTAGCAGGGATCAGACCAAAAGGCAGTTATTTCGATACATCTTTAATAAAAGATAAACACGAACAATACAAAACAATAAACAATACAAAACAATAAACAATACAAAACAATAAACAATACAAAACAATAAACAATACAAAACAATAAACAATACAAAACAATAAACAATACAAAACAATAAACAATACAAAACAATAAACAATACAAAACAATAAACAATACAAAACAATAAACAATACAAAACAATAAACAATACAAAACAATAAACAATACAAAACAATAAACAATACAAAACAATAAACAATACAAAACAATAAACAGCCTCATCTGGTGCAAACAGAGACAGGAACAATCACCCACAAAACACTCAAAGAATATGGCTGCCTAAATATGGTTCCCAATCAGAGACAACGATAAACACCTGCCTCTGATTGAGAACCAGTCCATGCAACCATAGACTTTTCTAGACAACCCCACTAACCACAATCCCACTAACCACAATCCCATAACCTACAACAAACCCCTAGACAAAACACGCCACAATAAATAACCCATGTCACACCCAGGCCTGACCAAAATAATAAAGAAAACACAAAATACTAAGACCAGGGCGTGACACAATACCCCATACTGACAGAGTGAAATGTATTGAAAATTAAATACAGAAATAACTAATTTACATAAGTGTTCACACCCCTGAGTCAATACTTTGTAAGAATAATCTTGGCAGTGATTACAGCTGTGAGTCTTTCTAGGTAAATCTCTAAGAGCTTTCCACACCCGGATTGTGCAACATTTTCGTCCATTATTCTTTTCAAAATTCTTCAAGGTCTTTCAAATTGGTTTTTGATCATTGCTAGACAACCATTTTTAGGTCTTGTCATAGATTTCCAAGTAGATTTAAGTCGAAACTGTAACTCGGAACATTCACTGCCTTCTTGGTAAGCAACTCCAATGTAGATTTGGTCTTGTGTTTTATGTTATTGTCCTGCTAAAAGGTGAATTAATCTCCCAGTTTCTTGTGGAAAGCAGACTGAACCAGGTTTTCCTCTAGGATTTTGCCTTTGCTTAGCTCCATTACGTTTATTTTTTATCCTGAAAAACTCCCCAGTCCTTAACGATTGCAAGCATGCCCATAACATGATGCAGCCACCACATTTGAAAATATAGAGAGTGGTACTCAGTAATGTAATGCACTGGATATGCAGTTTAAATGTAGTGCCTTGTTGCAAACAGGATGCATGTTTTTGTAATATTTTTATTCTGTACAAGCTTCCTTCTTTTTACTTAGGTTAGTATTGTGGAATAACTGCAATGTTGTTGATCCATTCTCAGTTTCTCCTATCACAGCCATTAAACTCTGTAACTGTTTTAACGTCACCATTGGCCTCATGGTGAAATCTCTGAGCGGTTTCCTTCCTCTCTGGCAACTGTTAGAAAGGACGCCTGTATATTTGTATAGACTGGGTGTATTGATACACCATCCAAAGTGTAAATAAAAACTTCACCATGCACAAAGATACCCCCCCCCCCCCCCAATCTACCAATAGGTGCCCTTCTCACGGGGCATTGGAAAACCTCTCTGGTCTTTGTGGTTGAATCTGTGTTTGAAATTCCCTGCCTGACTGAGGGGTGTGCGTGGGGTACAGAGATACAGTTGAAGTCAGAAGTTTGCATACACCTTAGCCAAATACATTTAAACTCAGTTTTTCAGATTTACTGACATTTAATCCTAGAACAAATCCCTGTTTTAGGTCAGTTAGGACCTTTCGGGTAGCCTTACACAAACTACCCACAATAAATTGGGTGAATTCTGGCCCATTCCTCCTGACAGAGCTGGGGTAACTGAGTCAGGTTTGTAGGCCTCCTTGCTCGCACACGCTTTTTCATTTCTGCCCACAAATGTTCTATGGGATTGAGGTCAGGGCTTTGTGATGGCCACTCCAATACCTTGACTTTGTTGTCCTTAAGCCATTTTGCCACAACTTTGGAAGTATACTTGGGGTCATTGTCCATTTGGAAGACCCATTTGTGACCAAGCTTTAACTTCCTGACTGATGTCTTGAGATGTTGCTTCAATATATCCACATCATTGTCCTTCATCATAATTTTCCTAGTGCAGCAAAGCACCCCCACGGAATGATGCTGCCACCCCCGTGATTCAAGGTTGGGATGGTGTTCTTCGGCTTGCAAGCCTCCCCCTTTTCCCTCCAAACATAACGATGGTCATTATGGCCAAACAGTTCTATTTTTGTTTTATCAAACCAGAGGAGATTGAAAAAAGTATGATCTTTGTCCCCATGTGCAGTTGCAAACCGTAGTCTGGCTATTTTAGAGCGGTTTTGGAGCAGGGGCTTCTTCCTTGCTGAGCGGCCTTTCAAGTTCTGTCGATATAAGACTCGTTTTACTGTGGACATTGATACTTTTCTACCTGTTTCCTTCAGCATCTTCACAAGGTCCTTTGCTGTTGTTCGGGGATTGCACTTTTCGCACCAAAGTACGTTCATCTCTAGGAGACAGAACGCGTCTCCTTCCTGAGCGGAATGACATCTGCGTGGTCCCATGGTGTTTATACTGGTGTACTATTGTTTGTACAGATGAACGTGGTACCTTCAGGCGTATGGAAATTGCTCCCAAGGATGAACCAGACTTGTGGAGGTCTACAATTTTTTTCTGAGGTCTTGGCTGATTTCTTTTGATTTTCTCATGATGTCAAGCAAAGAGCCACTGAGTTTGAAAGTAGGCCTTGAAATACATCCGCAGGTATACCTCCAATTAACTCAAATGATGTCAATTAGCCTATCAGAAGCCTCTAAAGCCATGACATCATTTTCTGGAATTTCCCAAGCTGTTTAAAAGCACAGTCAACTTAGTGTATGTAAACTTCTGACCCACTGGAATGGTGATATAGTGAATTATAAGTGAAATCATCTGTGTCATGCACAAAGTAGATCTGCCAAAACTATAGTTTGTTAACAAGAAATTTGTGGAGTGGTTGAAAAATAAACACTATTAGTGCACACAGAGTGAGTCTTTGCAACTTATTATGAGACTTGTTAAGCACATTTTTACTTGCAATAACAAAGGCGTCAAATACGTATTGACTCAAGACATTTCAGCTTCTAATTTGTAATTAATTTGTAAAAATGTAGAAAACACATAATTCCACTTTGACATTATGGGATATTGCATGCGCCAGTGACAAAAAAAATCTACATTTAATCAATTTTAAATTCAGGCTGTCACACTACAAAATGTGGAAAATGTAAAGGGGTGTGAATACTTTTTGAAGGCACTGTATAGTAGACAGGATCAGGCCTGTCACACACCTTGTTATATCCAATAAGGCGCTTGTGTTTCACCAATGGTCAAAATATAAAACTGATCATCCACTTCCGATTGAGAAAAACAACATTCTGACTAATTCCTAATAACTCATGGGACAGCCTCAGTTTATCCACCAAATCCATGAAAAAACACATCCCAGTAGCCTTATCTTTGTATCCAGGACTAGAGCTCTGCGAGGTCATGTTTTTTGGTCTCTGACAGCCTCCTGATAGACAAGTTAATACAATGCCAACAGATTAAATGTATCTATAGTCGGCATAGCCGACAATGCCACACCAATAATCCCTGGCAATACTGTTGATTCTAAGGATACATTCATGCTGCCATCTCGTGGCTAAATGTAGTAACCACAATTAAATTGCGGTACCATTGAGAAGTATAATAACTAGCATGAAGACTTAAGGCTGAACTTTTTCACTATTTATCCATTTTGTATTTCTAACAACCATTGGTCTGCAGCACACTCCTGTTAGTGAATAATCATGAACTATAAGTTGAAGCACATGAAAGCATGTACACATCACATCGACTGCATCTTCATTTCCGTCTACCATTGCAGTAAAAGCAAAACGTGTCCAGCGCTAGTGAAAGATCAGCAAGCAGATTGAGTGTAGTTACATAATACAAACCATCAACATATGAGACAACCAGTGAGAGGGTTACTCCAGAGCACAGGAGGCTGTTGAGGGGAGGACGGTTCATAATAATGACTGGAACGGAGTGAATGGAATAGTATCAAGCAGCGTATTTGACGTGTTCGATATCGTTCCATTTATTCTGCTCCAGCCATTACTATGAGCCCGTCCTCCCAAATTAAGCTGACACTGGTTGCTTGTGCTCCAGAGGTAAGGTGAACTCTGAGGGTTATGTAATGTACCAGCAAAAACACTGTTTATCAGTGAATCGGAGGACAGTTACAGTTTTACAGACTGTCTGAATCTCATTGGCCGGCTCTGCGTTGATGGGCTCTGAGTTAATTAAGCACTAAGGCCCGAGGGGTTGTGGTATATGGCAGAAATACCACGGCTAAGGGCTGTTCTTAAGCGCGACGCAACGCGGAGTGCCTAATACAGCTCTTTGCCGTGGTATATTGGCCATATACCACAAACATCCGAGGTGCCTTATTGCTATTATAAACTGGTTACCAACATAATAAGAACAGTAAAAAATAAACGTTTGTCATACCCATGGTATACGGTCTGATATACCATGGCTGTCAGCACATCAGCATTCAGGGCTCAAACCACCCAGTTTCTATTATAGATTGTATTATTATTTCAAGAATCTGACTATATTTTGACTAGTATTTTTGTCATTAGTTTACATTGTTCTGCTAAAAGAGCAAAGTAAAT